>NC_056443.1:24903687-24966187 GCF_018296145.1 Oncorhynchus tshawytscha
GTATGTATGTATGTATGTATGTATGTATGTATGTATGTATGTATGTATGTATGTATGTATGTATGTATGTATGTATGTATGTATGTGTGTGTGTATGTATGTATGTATGTAAGCCCTTTCCGTATGTATGTATGTATGTATGTATGTATGTATGTATGTATGTATGTATGTATGTATGTATGTATGTATGTATGTATGTATGTATGTATGTATGTATGTATGTATGTATGTATGTATGTATGTATGTATGTATGTAAGCCCTTTCCATATGTATGTATGTATGTATGTATGTATGTATGTATGTATGTATGTATGTATGTATGTATGTATGTATGTATGTATGTATGTATGTATGTATGTATGTATGTATGTATGTATGTATGTATGTATGTATGTATGTATGTATGTATGTATGTATGTATGTATGTATGTATGTATGTATGTATGTATGTATGTATGTATGTATGCCCGTTCCGTATGTATGTATGTATGTATGTATGTATGTATGTATGTATGTATGTATGTATGTATGTATGTATGTATGTATGTATGTATGTATGTATGTATGTATGTATGTATGTATGTATGTATGTATGTATGTATGTATGTATGTAAGCCCTTTCCGTATGTATGTATGTATGTATGTATGTATGTATGTATGTATGTATGTATGTATGTATGTATGTATGTATGTATGTATGTATGTATGTATGTATGTATGTATGTATGTATGTATGTATGTATGTATGTATGTATGTATGTATGTATGTATGTATGTATGTAAGCCCTTTCCGTATCTATGTATGTATGTATGTATGTACAGTGGGGAGAACAAGTATTTGATACACTGCTGATTTTGCAGGTTTTCCTACTTACAAAGCATGTAGAGGTCTGTCATTTTTACCATAGGTACACTTCAACTGTAAGAGACGGAATCTAAAACAAAAATCCAGAAAATCACATTGTATGATTTTTAAGTAAATCATTTTCATTTGATACATTTGATACACACACACTCTTTTTCTCTACTGTACTGTGCTGTCCAAACTATTGAAACATAGACATCTATAATTAGTACAGATTTGGTCCAGACCAACCATATTTGGTCTTGTTGGGGGTGGAGCTCATTAGAATACTAGCCAGTGTGTAGAATAATACCCAGGATAGCAGGGATTAATATCAGAATGACCGGTAAGTGCATTTAGAGCCATATTTTTATTTTTGGGTTACCAGGTACCTATAGTATATTTATCTACCTTTGTGTATCTATTTAGGATACATCACCATGATGAGAAGGACATTCAAATTATGCATTTTTGTATAGTAGAGATCAGGAACCCAAGATGTCATTCTTTTACCGGTTGTTGATCCACTTCACAACGGAGAGGTTTTCAAACTCAAGGTTTCATATCATAGCTGACATCCCATTCTTTCTGCAGACGTCTTTGAATCTTAATTCAGAGCAGGTATTTAAGTGTTTTTGGAATGTGGTCACATAAAAAAACTGAGGGAGATTTAACTGTCATTCTGTTACCAAACTTTGCATCTGCACTGTTCCTCAAGTAAATGTGTTATCGTAAAATGTTCAGTGGCAATTGTTAAAAGTAGACTTCTGCACATTGGTGTATGGTTTGGTAAACTTTGCAATCAATGGTTTTTGCTCAGTATACAATTGAACCCATAAGAGCCTAAGCCCTGTCTAAGTTGCGTGGCATTTAAGACAAAGCATGTTTGCAAGCAAAACAGAGTGCTAGCGAGACTACGCTAAACCCTGCATTGACTTTCATCTGATAATGAAACCAACAAACTATGGATTAGAAGCCAAGAGAAAACATGTTTTTATCTAGCTTCCAAACCACCCCTGGCCTCAAAACATAGATACCAAAAAGAGAGCTTCATATATAGCAAACAAAATGATTACACATCTTTAGAGCAATCTGGGGGTCCTGTGGTCGTAACCACTTTGTCGATAGCCTTCCAGTGGGCAGGTGCGCTGATACAGATGGTTTCATGAAGATCCATTAAAAATAATTTTGCTCATCGTCAGGCCCAGGAGGGGCCCATCACACTGAGATGGGTGAGACGCACTGAACTGCCAACAGGCGCTACCAACCACAACCCTCTCCTCACCACCCCACCGCGAGCCGCCCCGTTGCCATGGGAACGCCATGCACAGATGGAACACGGGGAGGGAAGAGAGGAAGAGGGCAGCAGATACACACCACACACATACACAGACACCTTGGGGGTGAGGACCACACAGAGGAGGCCAAAGGGGAGCCACTTCCAGCCTCATGTAGAAGATTGAGTCAGAGGGCCACATCAATAGCATCGCTGCTACATCTATAGTATGTTAGGTTATTTTGTAAAGTCCTTGTGAGGCTGCTTATGTTTAATTTGTTCACCCTGTTGCAGGATAACCTTCCTGCAATGCAGGACATTTAAAACTTGCAGTGTATTTGAGGTTTAAAAAGGCTTCTGAAGTTTTTAATTTCAATTTGAATGTTCAAACTTGATTTCCCATTATGAAAAAAATGTATCAACCCCTACAGAAAAAAATATTAATGTATTACAATCCACATAATAATTCTCATTTCCTGTTGCTGCAGGATTATTTCCCTGCTGTAGAAAACTGGCTCAAATTAAGATCTTACATCTGTAGCTGAAAGGTAAGATGTATTGGAGAGAGAAAATGGAAAAGTAATTGACAAAAATAATAAGGAATTGTATTTATTCCTCGTGTTATTTTTCTATTTTTCTCTCTGCATTGTTGTCAAGGGCCTGTAAACAAGCATTTCACTGTTAGACTACACCTGTTGTTTACAAAGCATGTGACAAATACCATTTTATTTGAATACCATATATGTTTTGAATGGCTGATGTTTTGATGTTTCTTTGATATAGGGATTATCAAAAGATGTAGAAAATCAATGTTTAATAAAAATGGCTTCCTAGGGGAGAGACAGTTCTTTGACAGGGGTTGTCTCCTGCCTTATCTCTCTGTCTTCAGATCCAGAGACAGGCAAATATTTAAACAGTAAACACTAAAGATTAGATGCCGTGCTGCTCTGTCAGACCCACACACACTCACACACAACCTGCAAAACACACGCTGCGCTCTCTAAAACACACAGACACAAAAAATGTGTACACCCAAACACTCGTGCTTGGTTTTTAAACAACTAATTGGCCGAAGCCGGTTTATTTATTTGAATTCCATTTTGTTATTTTTTTTCTGTGCGCTTAATGCGCAGATAAATCAGATAAAGGTACATTTAACATTTATGTTACATTTAACTGTGCAATGTAGTAGGGAGTTGTAGTTTCCAGCAGGCCAATAGTCTACATTGTTTAGCGTAGGTAATTAACTACAATGACCATAATCCATTGCCTACTTGTTCAGTCTGCGTTTATTTCATGGCAGCTATGTTAGGTTAGTGTGGGGAAGACACGGTGAGAGAGAGAAGAGACAGTAGAACGCGCAATTCGAGGGGGATGGAGAGTTGTTGTTTCCCGAGGTATCTGTACCTGAAAATACATGATCTAAGTGATTTTTAGTTGGTATTCAGCAGTCATAAAAGTATGCCATATTTACTTTGAAGAACTACAACAATTGTGATCTTAGGCAGCAGCTCCACGGAGATGAGATGATGACTTGGAATGAAACAGCTGAAATCATTTATTCAAGTAAAGTAATGTAAATAAATTATGGTTAATAAGTGATAAGGGATGGATCAAAATGTACAGAATTTCAGTAAAGGGGAGGGTTTAGTATATATTTTTAAATATAGTCCAGGGGAGGGTCATGTCATTTCTAATTGATGAAATTTCAATATTTCTCAGTGTTAGCTGAGATTTTGTCGGTCAATTCCTCCACCCACCACTCTTTTAATAGCCTACCTAAGTGTCAGTGAAGGGCTGTTAAGTTAAAACCAAGACTCAAATTTAGGGGGTATGTGAGAGTATGCCATAGGCCTAGCTTTAAAGAACATGGCAAAAAGCGCAGGCGTACGCCTTGTTAGGATACGATTACCCAAGAAAATACAACTGATCCGATTCCATAAAGTGATCTATAACATCGCTTTGGTCTGCAACACTTTATGCTAGAAACAAGCTGTGAAATCCCCGGGAAAGACGTGACTCCAATGTATGTGGGGATACCATTGTTTCCAATGTATGTGGGGATACCATTGTTTCCAATGTATGTGGGGATACCATTGTTTCCAATGTATGTGGGGATACCATTGTTTCCAATGTATGTGGGGATACCATTGTTTCCAATGTATGTGGGGATACCATTGTTTCCAATGTATGTGGGGATACCATTGTTTCCAATGTATGTGGGGATATCATTGTTTCCAATGTATGTGGGGATACCATTGTTTCCAATGTATGTGGGGATACCATTGTTTCCAATGTATGTGGGGATACCATTGTTTCCAATGTATGTGGGGATACCATTGTTTCCAATGTATGTGGGGATACCATTGTTTCCAATGTATGTGGGGTATCATTGTTTCCAATGTATGTGGGGATACCATTGTTTCCAATGTATGTGGGATAATCATTGTTTGCAATGTATGTGGGGATATCATTGTTTCCAATGTATGTGGGGATATCATTGTTTCCAATGTATGTGGGGATATCATTGTTTCCAATGTATGTGGGGATACCATTGTTTCCAATGTATGTGGGGATACCATTGTTTCCAATGTATGTGGGGATACCATTGTTTCCAATGTATGTGGGGATACCATTGTTTCCAATGTATGTGGGGATACCATTGTTTCCAATGTATGTGGGGATATCATTGTTTCCAATGTATGTGGGGATATCATTGTTTCCAATGTATGTGGGGATATCATTGTTTCTCGTTTCTTTGACATTCAGTGGCTCACTTTGCTTGGGAAGTAATCTAATTCTGTAACTATCAATTGATTAAGCGATTCACTTTCTGAACAATGGAAGACGTTAAACCCAGACAGCTTTTAGGTAAATACTTGTGACCTCTTGTTGGGTTAAGCCACAGAAGAAGATCAGACAGCAGTTAAAGCTTACCCTTTTCTGCATCGGTCATTTTGAAAGTAACATGCTCAGATTCCTGATGACATCTGAGATTGAATTATTTAAAAACGGACCGTTTTCTTGCAAACAGGACACACTGATTTGGCATTGGAGAAATGTGATAAGATGAACACATAGGCCTATCTCTCTGTCCGTGCTCAGCCTTTAATTTTCTTAATTTGTTTGCTATTAAAAAAAGATTCCGCTAATATGTCAAATTACTTAGAATTCCATGAAATGTTTATAAATGTCTATTTTTTCTCTGACCTGCAAATACGACAATAGATTCATGTAAAGCTTTTACTATAAAGGAGATCTTTCCCCTACTCTTGACCACGGTGACCTGCGAACCCACAACTTTCTGGCCTGCAGCCCTGTGCGATATCAACAATGCTCATGTTGCCATATAATGCTTAGAAGAGATTTTAAAAGGCTCTGGTCAGTCTAAAAAGTGAGGGTAAATGGTAGGCATGTTCTCTGCTATCTACATTGTTTTAATGTTTATTTTGGGTGTATGGGAGTGTCTTTTTTTCAGGGAGGGTATAGGTAAAATGTATTTTGCCGAAGGGAGGGCAATCCATTTTCATTTAGATTTTCTCCATGTAACCCTTATCATAAATAGCATTTACTCCCTAAGCAGTAACGGGCAGTTACTACCATCATGGGACTTTTATTCATTGTTTTATTCTATGCTGTTACAGCATTCAACCCACATAATGCATAGTGCGTTAATGTTCCAATCGAAATTGAAATCAAAAACTGTGATCATTTTTTTTACAATCGAACTGACCTCAGAAACACTAATTGCTAAGCACTACCACACACACAGGTGCTCACGCACTCACACACACACACACACACACACACACACACACACACACACACACACACACACACACACACACACACACACACACACACACACACACACACACACACACACACACACACACACACCACCATAATGTGTGACCGCGAAACCCACTCTCAAACTCTGAATCATAGTCCACTTAGCCGTGATATTTCTACAAAGTCAACATTCCCCTCTGTATTGAAAGTGTTGAGAACAGACATGCACCACACTGACGTCCTCCACCGGCATCCTCCAACCGGCCGCTATCCAAATTCACTGTCATTCAGATTAGCCTGGGAGTCACCAGATGCCTGCGGGTGCTGCAACAGCAGCACACTGAAACTCCGTAATTAATCCCAGATTACATCCTGCGCCTCTAAGGCTCCATCACACCAGTTAGCTCGGAGAAGTGCTTCCCAAGGTTAAGAAGAAACTGAGAAGTGTCAGTACACATGTTGGTCTTCTACAGAATGACACGCTGGTCTGGAGTGACATTACATTCAGTATTACAACACATTTATATTTTATTCAGATGGGAAATGCTATCTATTGAACATCTGAACACATAACTAGATATGTTTGATGTTCACCGCATGGAAGGTTAGCTCTGAAAACTGCTTCCAAAGGTTGAGAAAAACTGGGAAACAGCAATACCCACACTAATCTGGGAAACAGCAATACCCACACTAATCTGACAAACAGCAATACCCACACTAATCTGACAAACAGCAATATCCACACTAATATGACAAACAGTAATACCCACAATAATCTGGGAAACAGCAATACCCACACTAATCTGGAAAACAGCAATACCCACACTAATCTGGGAAACAGCAATACCCACACTATTCGGGGAAACAGCAATACCCACACTAATCTGGGAAACAGCAATACCCACACTAATCTGGGAAACAGCAATACCCACACTAATCTGGGAAACAGCAATACCCACACTAATCTAGGAAACAGCAATACCCACACTAATCTGGGAAACAGCAATACCCACACTAATCTGGGAAACAGCAATACCCACACTAATCTGGGAAACAGCAATACCCACACTAATCTGGGAAACAGCAATACCCACACTAATCTGGGAAACAGCAATACCCACACTAATCTGGGAAACAGCAATATCCACACTAATCTGACAAACAGTAATACCCACAATAATCTGGGAAACAGCAATACCCACACTAATCTGACAAACAGTAATACCCACAATAATCTGGGAAACAGCAATACCCACACTAATCTGAGAAACAGCAATACCCACACTAATCTGAGAAACAGCAATACCCACACTAATCTGAGAAACAGCAATACCCACACTAATCTGAGAAACAGCAATACCCACACTAATCTGAGAAACAGCAATAACCACACTAATCTGAGAAACAGCAATACCCACACTAATCTGAGAAACAGCAATACCCACACTAATCTGAGAAACAGCAATACCCACACTAATCTGAGAAACAGCAATACCCACACTAATCTGAGAAACAGCAATACCCACACTAATCTGAGAAACAGCAATACCCACACTAATCTGAGAAACAGCAATACCCACACTAATCTGAGAAACAGCAATACCCACACTAATCTGAGAAACAGCAATACCCACACTAATCTGAGAAACAGCAATACCCACACTAATCTGAGAAACAGGAATACCCACACTAATCTGAGAAACAGCAATACCCACACTAATCTGAGAAACAGCAATACCCACACTAATCTGAGAAACAGCAATACCCACACTAATCTGAGAAACAGCAATACCCACACTAATCTGAGAAACAGCAATACCCACACTAATCTGAGAAACAGCAATAACCACACTAATCTGAGAAACAGCAATACCCACACTAATCTGAGAAACAGCAATACCCACACTAATCTGAGAAACAGCAATACCCACACTAATCTGAGAAACAGCAATACCCACACTAATCTGAGAAACAGCAATACCCACACTAATCTGAGAAACAGCAATACCCACACTAATCTGAGAAACAGCAATACCCACACTAATCTGAGAAACAGCAATACCCACACTAATCTGAGAAACAGCAATACCCACACTAATCTGAGAAACAGCAATAACCACACTAATCTGAGAAACAGCAATACCCACACTAATCTGAGAAACAGCAATACCCACACTAATCTGAGAAACAGCAATAACCACACTAATCTGAGAAACAGCAATACCCACACTAATCTGAGAAACAGCAATACCCACACTAATCTGAGAAACAGCAATACCCACACTAATCTGAGAAACAGGAATACCCACACTAATCTGGAGCATGACCCCATAGGGGTGGGGGAGGGCTGAAGGTATGGTTCTTGTATGGAGTCCTGGAAAAATAAATAGTGGGGGTACACCGTACCGGTAAAAACATGAGCCTATCACAATAATTACAACAAAAAGTCAAGAAAACTTTAGGCCAGTGGTAGGCAATCAGGTACTGCAGGATTTTGTTCCAACTAGGCACCACACCAGACCAACTGAGCTAATTGATCAGTTAAGTGTTTGCCTAAATTCAACACACCTGATCTTTCTGGTGGGTTAAATCAAAACATGAAGTGCCTGCGGCCCTGCAGGACGAGGGTCGTCTATCCCCGCTGTAGGCTACTACACTATTATTTATGATTAACGCATGTCAAAAGGCATGAAAAATGTGTGAATGGGTGGTATAGCGGGTGGAATAGCCAGGGGGAGTTATCTACATAGCAAGACAAGACAGGGTAACATACTAAGACAACACCTAACAAGATCCTCAAGAGTTTCAGATCGAGTGTTGTTCAGGGCTATCAACTGAATTCCTCAGAATATCTTGTTATCTTGAGACGTGTTCAAATGTCCTCCTAAATGAAAATAAGAGCCAAAGTTGTGGGCTGACCCAATGTGATTTGTTACAAGCCTAATAGAGCCTGCGTCCTCTCTCCCTCTCTTGAATGCTGATATTTCGGCTGACCTTTCAAAGCTCAATTCCTTTTTCCTCAGCCATCGAATCTAAATTAAATAAATTAACTACATAATACATTAAAGCAGTTTCAATTAAAAATTGAAATCCCTTTGATGCCAGCGAACCGTTTGTTGATGTGCTTGAGAAAGTGCGACACCCCCCGTTTCAGTGGGGAGGCCATAAGGGTCTGTTTACTTCTGATTAGAGCGGGCCGAGTCATTTCTCACAGAGGGGGAGCGTTGTTGTTTCTCCTGCTACTCTCTGTACTGCATTGGAGCCATTCGGCACAGCGACCATGAAAGACTCACTCCATTTGACTAAGCAGGATGTCGGCTTGCCCGCTCTCCCTATTCCGCTCATTCTACCCCTCCCTGCCACCGTCCGTCTGTCTTAAAGTTTGGCTACTGATGTGAAATGGCGTCTGTGTGCGGCTCATCTTCAAGCGGCTGGAATCGTAGCCCGATACAACAACCCCCCCCAGACAAGCCGGAGCCCTTAAATTAAGTCAATCATTTAGTCGTAACAAATTACAATAATAATTAAATCATTAACACATTAAATATAGCAATTAGAAATCGTGTCCTACATCAATGAATTTGAGTGAATTTTATGGGGGAGAGCAAATGGAGCAATGGAGTGTGCCAAAACACACTTATTATTTTATTTATTCCATCTTTTTTCTTCTTCTACTACACACTTTGGAGCGTGTTGCACAACCTCGAGAGTAACCCTCCGCTAAAGAAATGAATAAATAACCGCAGATCAGAATCGGCAAATGATAATTAAAAAATGAAGTGAAAAAAAAAGTATAAACCACGTTGAACGACGATTCTCTCTGTTACAGTCTGGTTCACAGCCCTTAAAAAAGCAAGCCGTTTCGTATTCGTAAAGCCACTGTCTAAGAATCCCAGTAACTTCAACTAACGTATATTCCCCATTGTTTACATTTAGTTGGTGGGTCCACTTGGATTGGATACACATCTTACAGGGTGTGGCTTTAATAAGACTTGACTTATGTTTAAGTGGTGTTTTTTATACACTGATACATTATATATAAACCTCACCAGTCTCCCAAACTACATTTCCCGGTCGCCTAGCAACAGCAGCACTCCCTAGTTGAGGCGGAGCGGGGTCAGGGGGGAAAAAAGCATGCAAACCTAAACCACCTTGCGCTTGATGAAGGTCACCAATTGATAGCTCTGGCTAAAGTGATGTCTCTGGACCTCTGAGTCCTGGTGAAAATAGGTAGCTAGCTAAGTGGTGGGGATATCGTTGAGATGGTAAGAGCCTGGGTGTAATCCCCTTATATCCCCACCAACAGATACGGCCTCACAGTTAGAAAGCTGCTGGAACGGCACATTGGAACAAAACACAGTGTCGTACAAGCAGGGCTTTGGTCCGTGTTCGTTTCGGAGCTTGGATTAAGAGTTGTTTTCATTTGATTTGTGTATGTGTGTGTGCGAGTTTGTGCACGCCTGTCCACGTTGCGGCAGATCGCCTCCATATGTCTTGAAAGTTCACAAAAGACAAAAAGTCAATGTCATTTCAACATAGCAGAACACAAAGTCCTCTAAACAGTCTCAGACAAAGAAAACAGCTGTTGCTCAATGAGCTAACAAATGTTGGCCATGACATTGAGTCCTCCAGCTAGTTTGCAGGTGGGTCCGTTTCTCCTGAGCGCAGCCCATTGGTCTGTTGGTAATTCACCTCATTTGGAGGTTGTAAATAATGCCTGGTGCCATGGCTTCAGTGGCGCGTGGACTAGGAAATGGCCTTCTGGAGGCGAGGAGAGGAGATCTGTGTGCCTGACCTGAGACCGGAGCCACTGCATGGCTCGCTGGTTACAGCTGCCACGCAGCCAGGTAACATTGACCAGTTAATTGTTTGTTTATCATTTCTAGGAGGATGAGAAGAGGCCAAGGCTTCCACTGCGAACGTGGACACTAACTCTTTTTCTCTCTACCTATCATCCTCTCACTTTTTTCCAAGGTTATTTCCCACTATTGATGACATGATGAGCCTTTGGGGGAATGATTGTGTGAGAGTCCATCTGTTTCAAGGAGTAGCTTTGTCTGTGTGTTGTGTTGTATGTTTGTCATAAGTGGACATTAGCTTTCCTATTTATCTGAACTTTCACTGATCTATGCATGCTTTCACCAATGATTGACCTTAATTGATTGCATGTGTGTGCTGTGACTTGGAGATTTGCTGTGCTTAATATAATTATTATTTTTAATCCACCCTCTTAATTGGAGCATCCCCCTAAAACACATCTCTCTTTCAGTGCTGTTCACGCCCTCCGCTTCCTTTTATAACCTGTGTTCGAGTCGAGCACCTCTGTCAGGCCAGAGAAGATGCGTGTCCATGGCGCTGGAGTACAAGATGCAAGCTGTCGGTCCACACTACAAAACGTCTGAGCTGTGGAGCTCTGGTTTATGCTAGCTCTTAGTGGGATCCGTTCAGGGTTGTTGACTATCGTTTGTCTTTTGTAGTTCTGGCTCCAAGTGCCACTCCCCGTGCTCACGGTGGTGGATTCGCCAGGTATTTGTAACGATTAATGATATACGATGTAACTTATTCCTCTTAAAGTGACAGTAATGTGATTGTAGTCCTAGGTATTACTGTCTAAGTAGTGCCAAACAACCATCCGGATCTGTCTTGATTTACTGTTATTAATACTGGCAAAGTTGAAATCGAATACGGCCAGTTGGTTTTAAATGTTGTAACTGAAAGAGCTTTGTAATGTTATATTTTTTTAATGTAAAGTGTTGTTTGATCCATTGCATTGCTCATGACCCAACTCAAAGGTGACCTGTCTCGAACCTGTGTTATGTTCTGGTTGAGGTGTTCCCCCTCAGGAACTGGCGTAGTCTGGTAGTTGAACAATTTTATTCACAGCCCCTCTCGGCCAGGGTGTGTGTTTGTGCATCTATACTCCATTCTTCTAAAAATGATTCACTTTAAAGAGCATTTATTCTTCATCATACAGTATACACATGCTGCCACTGTGAATAAGGTCAGAGTGCATGTAGCCTCATCCCTGGGCTAAATTGCTACAGCATATAGAGCCTGCAAATACCAAAACAAAGTGGGACTTGAAAGAGCCGTGGGTTCAAATCGAGGCGGGAGAGAAACTGCAACAGTTGTATTAGATGGGACTTAGAAAAATTCAGAAAATCGCCAATAAATATTCTATCACAGCGACCATATTTTTTGGGATGCCCAATTTGATTCTGAATTTAGGCCATAGAGAAAGCATCCCTATAGAGTTCCCATTGTGGCATCTAAAAGCACACAGGCAGCGCCATTCAGGCAATCTCTACTTTGAATTAGTCAGTTTTCTTCGTCATGATTGGCTGATCCCTCCTGGTTGGACAAGACTCCGGGTCATCAGGAGGGATCAGCCAATGAAGTTGGAAGCCCCACCCAGTTGACTACATTAAAGTGGTAGAAGCCCCAGATGGCACTGCCCGTGCTGATGTGGCCTTTTGGCCACTGGAAGCCTCTATCATTCTCTATGGTTTGGGTATACAACAAATGTGAAAACAGTTCTAAAAGACTTCCTTGTTTAGCCTAAATCACTTGCACTGCTCACACTTGGAAATCCAAAATGTAGAGGGGAGGTGCTATGGTGATGGCCAGAGATTAGCCGATGAAAATCCAGTGGGAGTTTTTCCCGCTCCTGCCTTAGGCTTCATTCTAGTTCCTTGTGAAACCAGCTGGTGGACGAGATTAGTGTATGCTAGTCTAGCACCCCCAGACAACAGTTGACAATCAATCCCCTGTGCAGCATTAGTAAGATGGGGATCAAATGCCTTGAGTGAAAGCCTAATGCGAGGGGCTTGACAACTTCTCAATTCAGCCTCCTGAGTGGCGCAGCGATCGAAGAGACTGCATCGCAGTGCTTGAGACGTCACTACAGACCCTGGTTCGATCCCAGGCTGTGTCGCAGCCGACCGCAACCAGGAGACCCATGAGGCAGCGCACAATTGAACCAGCGTGGTCTGGGTGAGTGGAGGGTTTGGCGGGCCGGGATGTCCTTGTCCCATCATGCTCTAGCGGATCCTCGTGGCAGGCCGGGCGCATGCACACTGACTTCGGTCGCCAGTTGTACAGTGTTTCGTCGGACACATTGGTGCAGCTGGCTTCCGGGTTAAGTGAGCAGTGTGTCAAGAAGCAGTGCAGCTTGGTAGGGTCGCGTTTCGGAGCACGCATGGCTCTTGACCTTTGCCGCTTCCGAGTCCGGCGATGGGACAAGACTGTAACTACCAATTGGATATCACGAAAAAGAGGGAAAAAGTATATTTAAAAAAACTCAATTCATTCTAATTTGCAGATAGAAAACAAATGCATTTGAAGTGTCAGAATTTCCTCATGATCACTTTGACGACCCAATGTGCTTTGCTTCGGGTAAAAACCTGTACGTAAAATCAGCGTGCATATTTGGTGGACATTTTTTGGAGTTGTCAACCAACGTGAATTCTACTTTAAATAAACCAAAGTTTAAAATCTTGTTGATTTGTGATTGAAATCTGGTTAAAAGACCATTGTGTTTCCAACCAAAAATTCCATTGAAGTTCAACGGCAGCATGTTGACAAATGACATTGATAGAATGTAAGTTCCACATAGTTTTGCCCTGTGCTGGTCAGAGTGGTATTATGCAAAAACATGGTAGAGGACGGAAGACTCCCAGACAGAGGGGCCTGACTTGGGTCAATGCCATCACCTCGACTGCAAGGCAAAAAGACCCAGGGGCCAGTCAATGCTATCAAAGGTCTATTTCTGTATACATTCCAAAATACCATGAGGATGATGATCTCTCTCCCATCGATCACCAAGGTCTACATATCTTTAGACAGCATTGATTCTATATTGGCTTGTGTATTCCAGGAAGCATTAACAGACAAGCTTGTGTGAAGTGGTGTGTGTGTAAGCCTTTGCGTATGCATGTGTTTGTATGAGAGAGACAAGAATAGTGGAATGGGTGAATAACAAATGTCTTTGATTTCAGATGCATGGGCGGAGAGGAGCTCAGGTAACAAGGGATTTCACCAAGAGAATGTAGGCCTATTCGCTATGTCAAGGGGTTTCGCCACATGAAAAATAGAGTCCAACAACAGATCTATTTCAATGCACATTTCCTATAAGCCTATAGTGCCTTTCTATCAAAAACTCTACTTTAAAAATAGCATTGTGATGGTTTGAGGAAGAACGATGGAAAAAGTCTCCTCAGGGCAATAGTCTTTCACAACCCCACTACTTGTTCTTTCAATCAGGCGTGCAGCAGCAGTGTTCAGTGTTATCTCCCAAACTGCTGTTTGTTTTGATAGAGCGGCCTGCTACCCCAATTGGCGTTCACTTGTCACAGCTGCGAGCTAAATCAGAGCCTCACACGGCCTCAATATTTCCCGACACCCTCAGAAGCCTCTTATACTCTGATACTCCCGCCACAGTTTCCCACAGCAACAACATTTGTCTCCTTTGCCACCAGCCCTCCGACTTCCTTTGCTAAATGGATGCTTTACGAAATATATTCTTTGGTGTGTGGCGCTAATCTATGGCTGCCTTTTAATGAAACTATGAGGAATTACCACTATCCAACATCAAAATGCTTCAATTATGGATTAACATCCCGAAATTCATTAGCAGACGAATGCCAAGCTCCAATGGTGCCCCATTGAAAAATAATAGCAAGTACTTAAAAAAAAAAAATTGCGGTTACTGATTTGGCTGACAACTTTTCAGAGATGCACAGATATGATGCATGTTGATAATACTACAGGCGTGTCTTGTGCTTAACATTAATGTGGTATGAATCCTGTTTGACTTTGAGGAATATTAGGAGAAATCCCTCAGAAAGGCAACACATAAGCTTTTACATAAAACATATGAGCTATAGTTCACGAGGCTGAGAAATTATATTTTCATGTAAGACTAGAGCCAAGGCCACTAAAATGTACTAATTAAGCCATCATTTGAAGCTAATTATCATGAAGCATTATGCTCTTTGAAATCTAGAAGACACAATATATACATTTCAAATAGTCATTAATAATGCAATGTTTCACCCAGTTCTAAAAACATTAACAGCCGAACTACAATTCATTGTTTGATCACACTGAAATAACCAGAAGCTAGTTGTGTGACAAAATACCATTAACATGCTTATTGAGGGCCAGAAGGGATCAACAAATTTGAATAGTATTGTTCCCTAAAAGCAATGCATGCAACGGCTTTGAAGTAATGTGCTGTACAAACCAAGGTTCAATTAGGTTGCTTAAACTCCAAGGGAGGGTTCTACACTATATACAATGCATCACAGAATTACATATTAGAACTAATTTGATAGGATCCCTGTGCAGTGCATAGCCTTTACCCATACGTTTGTATTAGATTCTTCAACCCCGGTTGGCATTCAGGTGGATTCAATATACTGAACATTGCAGATAGAAATGCAAGGAATAGAGCTAACTTGACTCCTTACTCTATACATGTCAGAGAAGCATGTCTATTCTATGCAATATAGTTCTATTAACAGGGCCCTCGATCATGGTGGTAGAGCTAATCACTTGTCAATATCAGAGTCTCTGTCAGTCTCCCTCGTTGGCTACATGATGGACTGCCCCTCCTCACTCCCTGAACACATTTCAACCACTGGGGCAAGGCCCCCATTTAACATGACATGATTAAGACATGGAGGAAGGAAGGATTGTGAGTGGGAAGGTGTGTGTGGGGAATGGGTTAGACTTAGAGATGTGTAAGTGTGTGTAGCAGGTTAGAGCTTACCATTGTCACCCACCACCCTACTTCCTCATTCTCATACCAGTCAGATCCCAATTCATTCGCTGGGAAGAACTCTTCCCCATCAAGCCAATCATCTGAGAGGAGTAGAAGAAGAGCGAGTGGGCGGCTTCATCTGATTCAGTCAAATACTAATGTGGAATGTATCACCCAGTATACAGATATACCATCCCCACCTCTCCAAGCCTCCTCTCTCCAACCTCTCCCCTCTCCAACCTTCCCCTCTCTCCAACCTCCCCAACCTCTCCAAGCCTACTCTCTCCAACCTCCCCGTCTCTTCAACCTCCCCGTCTCTCCAATCTCCCAAAGCCCCCTCTCTCAAAGCATCCTCTCTCCAACCTCCCCCTCTCTCCAACCTTCCCAACCTCCCTGCCTCTCCAACCTCTCCAAGCCTACTCTCTCCAACCTCCCCGTCTCTCCAACCTCGCCATCTCTCCAATCTCCCAAAGCCTCCTCTCTCAAAGCATCATCTCTGCAACCTCCCCCTTTCTCAACCCCTCTCTCTCCAACCCCCCTCCACTCTCCAAGCCTCCTCTCTCCAAGCCTCCTCTCTCCAAGCCTCCTCTCTCAAAGCATCATCTCCGCAACCTCCCCCTTTCTCCAACCCCCTCTCTCCAACCCCCTCCACTCTCCAAGCCTCCGCTCTCCAAGCCTCCGCTCTCCAAGCCTCCGCTCTCCAAGCCTCCGCTCTCCAAGCCTCCGCTCTCCAAGCCTCCTCTCTCCAAGCCTCCTCTCTCCAAGCCTCCGCTCTCCAAGCCTCCGCTCTCCAAGCCTCCGCTCTCCAAGCCTCCTCTCTCCAAGCCTCCGCTCTCCAAGCCTCCGCTCTCCAAGCCTCCGCTCTCCAAGCCTCCGCTCTCCAAGCCTCCTCTCTCCAAGCCTCCGCTCTCCAAGCCTCCGCTCTCCAAGCCTCCGCTCTCCAAGCCTCCGCTCTCCAAGCCTCCTCTCCAAGCCTCCGCTCTCCAAGCCTCCGCTCTCCAAGCCTCCGCTCTCCAAGCCTCCTCTCCAAGCCTCCGCTCTCCAAGCCTCCGCTCTCCAAGCCTCCTCTCTCCAAGCCTCCGCTCTCCAAGCCTCCGCTCTCCAAGCCTCCGCTCTCCAAGCCTCCTCTCTCCAAGCCTCCGCTCTCCATGCCTCCACTCTCCATGCCTCCGCTCTCCATGCCTCCGCTCATCTCTAAGCAGACCATCAAGCCATTGTAAAACTGACAGCCATAGGCTGCATTTAGACAGGCAGCCAAATTCTGATGTTTTTTTTCACTAAATTGGTATTTTGACCAATGAGATCAGCCATTGTAAAACTGAGCGCCATAATGTTCCGGAGCCGTAGGGGCTCATTAGGATGTATAAACCTACACAGCACCTTCATTCATATTCTCCATAAACTGCCGGGGCTAGATATATATATTTTTTGCCTGCCTTGTGACAGGGAGGGTGGACAATAAACCTGCAATAATATTCATGCCACAAGATTGATTTGCAAAATATACTCAGCAAAAGAATAAAAGTCCTCTCACTGACAACTGCATTTATTTAGAGCAAACTTAACATGTGTAAATATTTGTATGAACATAACAAGATTCAACAACCGAGACATAAACTGAACAAGTTACACAGACATGTGACTAACAGAAATGGAATAATGTGTCCCTGAACAAAGGGGGGGTGTCAAAATCAAAAGTAACAGTCAGTATCTGGTGTGGCCACCAGCTGCATTAAGTACTGCAGAGCATCTCCTCCTCATGGACTGCACCAGATTTGCCAGTTCTTGCTGTGAGATGTTACCCCACTCCTCAAACAAAGGCACCTGCAAGTTCCCGTACATTTCTGGGGGGGGGAATGGCCCTTGCCCTCACCCTCCGATCCAACAGGTCCCAGACGTGCTCGATCCGGGCTCTTCGCTGGCCATGGCAGAACACTGACATTCCTGTTTTGCAGGAAATTACGCACAGAACGAGCAGTATGGCTGGTAGCATTGTCATGCTGGAGGATCATGTCAGGATGAGCCTGCAGGAAGTGTACCACATGAGGGAGGAGGATGTCTTTCCTGTAACGCACAGCGTTGAGATTACCTGCAATGAAAACAAGCTCAGTTCGATGATGCTGTGACACACCGCCTCAGACCATGACGGACCCTCCACCTCCAAATCGATCCCGCTCCAGAGTACAGGCCTCGGTGTGAATCTGAATAAGTCAGGGCTTTGACTGTGTATATGTATATAAATGGCGGTGAATGAATGAATGGAAGTGTCAAAGATCTACAGTACCAGTCAAAAGTTTGGACACACCTACTCATTCAAGGGTTTTTCTTTATTTTTTTTACTATTTTCTACATTGTAGAATAATAGTGAAGACATCAATACTATGAAATAGCACATATGGAATCATGTTGTAACCTAAAAAGTGTTAAATCAAAATACATTTTATATTTGAGATTCTTCACAGTAGCCACCCTTTGCCTTGATGACAGCTTTACACACTCTTGGCATTCTCTCAGCCAGCTTCATGAGGTAGTCACGTGGAATGCATTTTAATCAACAGGTGTGCCTTGTTAAAAGTTCATTTGTGACCAGTTCCGGGAAACTAGGCGTAGGTTGCAGGTCACTACCTCACAGGAGAGCCGTTTAAACGTAATCCCTTCTCAAATATGTGAACTCCCATGTGCCTTAATAAGAAACTCGTAGGCCATCGATAAATACAAATACAATTGTTAAATTACGAGCCTAGTTAATGTATCAAAAGAAAAAGTCAGCAACCTTCCCGCTAGACATGATTGGCTGAGATAATGAGTGGGCTGGACATGCCAAGATGAGTATAGCACGCCTCTGTCTATTTGAGCTGGTCAATAAGTCTAGGTAATCCTGTCTAACAAGGCTTTTTTATTTTTTATTGTGTATTAAGTGTTGGTCTCCACTTTCTGGAGGACCGAGTTTTGAAATCAGTGAAATTCGACTATGATAGCTAAGGAGATAGAGAAAACACCTGTCTCCGGATTACATCTTCAAACTAAAGGCAAACATGGCATCCGACAGGAGACGCAGAGTAACCTCTGCTGCAGAGGATAGGTTCATTAGATTTAACTGCACCTCAGATTGCAATCCAAATAAATGCTTCACAGAATTCAAGTAACAGACACATCTCAACATCAACTGTTCTGAGGAGACTGCATGAATCAGGCTTTCATGGTCGAATTGCTGCAAAGAAACCACTACTAAAGGACACCAATATGAAGAAGAGACTTGCTTGGCTCAAGAAACACGAGCGGTGGAAATCTGTCGTTTGGTCTGAAGTCCAACCGCCGTGTCTTTGTGAGACGAAGTGTAGGTGAACGGATTAAATATACGTGTGTAGTTCCCACTGTAAAGCATGGAGGAGGTGGTATGATGGTGTGTGGGTGCTTTGCTGGTGACACTGTCTGTGATTTATTTAGAATTCGAGGCTCACTTAACCAGCATGTCTACCACAGCATTCTGCAGCAACACACCATCCCATCTGGTTTGGGCTTAGTGGGACTATCATTTGTTTTTCAACAGGACAATAACCCAACACACATCCAGGCTGTGTAACGGCTATTTGACCAAGAAGAAGAGTGATGGAGTGCTGCATCAGATGACCTGGCCTCCACAATCACCCGACCTCAACCCAATTGAGATGGTTTGGGATGAGTTGGACCGCAGAGTGAAGGAAAAGCAGCTAACAAGTGCTCAGCATATGTGAGAACTCCTTCAAGACTGTTGGAAAAGCATTCCAGGTGAAGCTGGTTGAGAGAATGCCAAGAGTGTGCAAAGCTGTCATCAAGGCAAAGGGTGGCTACTTTGAAGAATCTCAAATATAACATATATTTTGATTTGATTAACACTTTTTAGGTTACTACTTGATTCCATATGTTTAATTTCATAGTTTTTAATGACTAGGTGCGTACAGACTTTTGACGAGTACTGTATATGAAAATGTTTGTTGGGGTACATATTCAGTACAGTAACCATTTTCCTCCCCTACTTATATTTTTGGACTGTACAATCTGCAAAATAGGATTTGATACTGATTACAATGAGCAAAGGAAAAAGTGTTCCTGGTATTTCACCCTGGGCAGAGAGGGAGAGATAGAGTGAGGGCTGGGGGTTAAGAGAGAGAGAGAGAGAGAGAGAGAGAGAGTGAACAACAGATGGCGAGAAAGAGACACAAAGGTAATGACAGAGGTGGAGAGAGAACGGGCGAATGAAAACCGTGAGAGAGCAAGAAATTATTGCTATGATGATATAACTCGGAGAATGATTCATTTCTCTCCACCGTGCAAAGTTCAATATGTGAATTCCACAGAAGCTCTGAGTAGCATCAGAAGCAGCAGTCAGAATTACAGGGCCCACGGTGCTCTCAGAATCTGATTTCCAGAGTCAAAACAGGCCCAGAAGATCACACCTCTTATCTCTCACATACCTACAGTGTATTGAAGCTCCCGTAAATTCTACCTTCTCTGAATCCAAATCTGTTTGTTCAACTTACAGCTAACTAGGTCACTAACATGATAGTTGACAGTGGTGTGTTTGTGTGTCTATGCTTTGTGTGCTTTGTGTGCTTTGTGTGCTTTGTGTGCTTTGTGTGCTTTGTGTGCTTTGTGTGCTTTGTGTGAGTGAGTGAGTGAGTGAGTGAGTGAGTGAGTGAGTGAGTGAGTGAGTGAGTGAGTGTGTGAGTGAGTGAGAGACAGAGAGAGTGAGAGCGATCATATTCTAAATGAAATGATGAAACATAAAGAACACATATTCCAATTGGCTATACTTAAACTCTTTACATCATCTGCAGCTCTGGCATCTTACCCAATATTTTGAACCAAGGACTGATCACCCCAATCCACAAAAGTGTAGACAAATTTGACCCCAATAATTAATATGGAATCTGCGTCAACAGCATTCTCGGAAAAATCATCTGCAGTATCATCAACATCAGACTCCACCATTTCCTCAGTGAAAACAATGTCCTGAACAAATTTCAAATTGGCTTCTTACCAACATACCATACGACAGGCCACGTAGATACACCCTTATTGACAAACAAACTAAACAAAAGCAGTCTTCTCATGCTTTGTCGATTTCATGAGGGTCTGCGATACAAATTGATGGAAAGCGTATTACATATTACATTACAAAATCTATGTACACAAAGTGTGCAGTTAAAATTGGCAATAAACACAGATTTATTTTCTCAGGGCCGTGGGGTGAGACAGGGATGCAGCTTGAACCTAATCAAAATGCATTTGTCATGGGCGGCAGGGTAGCCGGCAGGGTCGGCAGGGTAGCCTAGTGGTTAGAGCGTTGGACTAGTAACCGGAAGGTTGCAAGCTCAAACCCCCGAGCTGACAAGGTACAAATATGTCATTCTGCCCCCGAACAGGCAGTTAACCCACTGTTCCTAGGCCGTCATTGAAAATAAGAATTTGTTCTTAACTGACATGCCTAGTTAAATAAAGAAAAACATTTATTAAATGCAATTAAGTAAGCATTTGACAAATACAATTTGATTTGATTCAAGCTGCATCCCTGTCTCACCCCACAATGCAGAGAGAGGAAATAATAGAAATAATAGAAATGTATTTAAAAATAAATACACAATGAGTGACGATAACTTGACCCCCACCCTCTTCAACATATACTGTTTATAAATGAATTAGCGAGGGCACTAGAACAGTCTGCAGCACCCGGCCTAACCCTACCGGAGTAGCCAGGACAACAAATACAAATTCTATCTAGACACTGTTGCCCTAGAGCACACAAAGAACTATACCTACCTCAGCCTAAACATTAACACCGCAGGACACTTTCACGAGGCTGTGAACAATCTTAGGGACAAGGCAAGAAGGGCAATATACGACATCAAAAGGAACATAGAACTCAACATCCCAATTAGTATCTGGCTAGAAATACTAAATAAATCAGATGTAGAACCCATTGCTCTCTATGGTTGTGAGGTCTGGGGTTCGCTCACCAACCAAGAATACACAAAATGGGACAAACACTCAATTTAGACTGCATGCTGAATTCTGCCCCAAAAAATACTTGTGTACAACACAAAACACCAAACAATGCATGCAGAGTCAAATTAGGACTATACCCTCTAGTTATCAAAATCCAGAAAAGATCTGTTAAATTCTACAACCACCTACAAAAAAAGCTATGCCCACACATTCCACCACAAAGCCCTCACCTACAGAGAGATTAACCTAGAGAAGAGTCCCCTTAGCCAGCTGGTTCTGGAGCTCTGTTCACAAATACAAACAGACTCCACAGAGCCCGGGGCAGCAACAAAATTAGACCCAACCAAATTATGAGAAAGCAAAGAGATTACTTGACACACTGGAAAGAATTAAACAAAGAAAACGGAGCGAATTGGAATGCTATCTGGCACTAAACAGAGAGTACACAGTGGCAGAATTCCTGACCACTGTGCCTGAACCAAAATTAAGAAAATCATTGACTGTACAGACTCAGTGAGCATAGCCTTGCTATTGAGAGACCACCATAGGCAGACCTGGCTCTTGAGAAAAGACAGGCTATGTACTCACTGCCCACAAAATGAGGTGGAAACTGAGCTACACTTCCTTACCTCCTGCCAAATGTATCTATAATGACAGCATTGGAGATACATATTTCCCACAGTTCACACAGACCCACAAATAATTTGAAAACAAAGCAAAACATTGATAAACTCCCATATACGTTAGGCGAAGTACTGCAGTGTGCAATCACATCGGCAAGATTTGTGACCCCGTTGCCATGAGTAAAGGGCAACCAGTGGAGCAGAAACATTGTAAATGCCACCAATATTTATCTTCCCCTACTATTCGTACTACAACTATTTGCACATTGCTAAAACACTGTACATACAGTGCCTTCAGAAAGTATTCACACCCCTTGGCTTGTTCCACATTTTGTTGCATTACAGCCTGACGTTATAATGGATTCAATTTAAATGTTACTTTGTCCCAATACCCCATAACGTCAAAGTGGAATTATGTTTTTAGAAATGCATTTAAAAACAAAAAGCTGACATGTCTAGCATCAATAAGTATTCAAACCCTTTGTTATGGCAAGTCTAAATAAGTTGAGGAGTAAAAATGTGCTTAACATGTCAGATAATAATTTGCATGAACTCACTCTGTGTGCAATAATAGTGGTTAACATGATTTTTGAATGCCTACTGTACCTTTTCTCTGTACCCCACACATACAATTATCTGTAAGGTCCCTCAGTGGAGCAGTGATTTTTCAAACAGATTCAACCACAGGGACCAGGGAGGTTTTCCAATGCCTCAAAAAGAAGGCCACCTAAGCAAACATTGAATATCCCTTTGAGCCTTGTGAAGTTATTAATTTGGATGGTGTATCAATACACCCAGTCACTACAAAGATACAGGGGTCCTTCATGACTCAGTTGCCAGAGAGGAAGGAAACCGCTCAGTGATTTGACCATGAGGCCAATGTTGACTTTAAAACAGTTTAAAGGCTGTGATAGGAGAAAGCTGAATATTACTAGTTAGTCCACAATACTAACCTAAAGGACAGCGTGAAAAGAAGGAAGCCTGTACTGAATAAAAATATTCCAAAACATCCATCCTGTTTGCAACAAGGCACTAAGGTAAAACTGCTAAAAATGTGGCAAAGAAATGTACTTTATGTCCTGAATACAAAGTGTTCTGTTTGGGGTAAATCTAACAACACATCACTGAGTACCACGCTTCATGTTTTCAAGCATGATTGTGGCTGCATAATGTTATGGGTATGTTTGTCATCGGCAAGGACTAAGGAGTGTTTTTAGGATAAAAATAAACAGAATAGAGCTAAGCACAGGCAAACTCCTAGAGGAAAACCTGGTTCAGTTTGCTTTCCAATAGATGCCGGGAGACAATTTCACCTTTCAGCAGGACAATAACTTAAAACAAAAGGCCCAATATACACTGGAGTTGCTTACCAAGACAACATTGAATGTAGTGGCCTAGTTAAAGTTGACTTAAATCTGCTTGAAAATCTCTGGCAAATCCTGAAAATGTCTGTCTAGCAATGATCCCATTTTAATCCTACTTTGTAACACAACAAAATGTAGGTTTAACACTCGTCTGAAGAAGAGGGAGTGGACCAACGCGCAGCACGTGTTCATGATGTTTATTAAAATCTGAACACTAGAACAAAATAACAAAGAGCAAAAACGACAACAAACAGTTCTGTCAGGTGCAGACACTCAAAACAGAAAACAATTACCCACAAAACACAGCTGGGAAAAAGCTGCCTAAGTATGATACTCAATCAGAGACAACGATAGACAGCTGCCTCTGATTGAGAACCACACCCGGCAAAACACACAGAAATAGAAAACATAGAAATAAAGAAACTGGAATGCCCACCCGAATCACACCCTGGCCAACCTAAAATAGAGAATAAAAGCCTCTCTATGGCCAGGGCGTGACAGTGGGAAAAGTCAAGAGGTGTGAATACTTTCTGAAGGCACTGTAGCTGATAATATAACACGTGAAATGTCTATATTTATGAATGCAATATTTACTGTTAAAATCAAATCTTTTTTTTGGCAATGTTGTTTTGTGTCCTCTCACTTTGACTTATTTCACTTGCTTTGGCAATGTAAACGTTTAAACACCTTAAAGTTACAGAAGGCAGAGAAAAAACATCCTAAACGAAATATAAGCATTGATATTAGTTGCCAGGGGTCTTCAACATGATTGTGTTTTGATGTATTTGTAATAACTTAAGACTTTTTCTGGTAGATGTTTTATAACACCCCTTAAAGAGAAAGAGCGAGGGGAAGCTACTCTCCTACAATGAGTCGGACCGTTTGGATGAATCTCTCCCATCACAGAAACATCTGGCTGTGAAACCGGTCCATAAAAGGCCCGTTGGCCGTGTGCGTCATGATTGACTAATTGAGCCCCTTCAAATGACAGCCTTCACAAAATCAAATGTCATCATCACGCAGGTGTATCGACAGAGGCTCATCCATAGTTAAAGAGAAATAGCTATTGCGATGGTTAAATCAGGTCAATCAACAAATCCAAATTCTTTACAGCCCAACTGTATTCCAGATCAAACTAATTGACAATATTAATAAGACCAAACTAATTGACAATACTAATAAGACCAAACTAATTGACAATACTAATAAGACCAAACTAATGGATGATGTCAAAGTGTTACAGATAAACCATGAAGGTGAAATAATTACACCAGCCTCGGTTGTCTTGACAGTTATCTGTCAGGTGGATTAAACTCTACGTATATTCAATTCAGTGTCTATTAACCATCATCTGTGATGCTATATGCAACAGCTAGTTAAGCAAGCAAACCAGGCAAGGTGCTGTCACAACTGAAGCGCGCATGAGGCTGTTCAGTAAGACATCTTAACCCTCTGCAGTATCAATGAAAAGCTAGGTTGTGAAGGTTCTAAGCACCTAAAAGCTAGACTACATCCAGCTAACACCTATAATGTGGAAAGGCCGATTTCGTTTTTTTACATGTTTTTTTTATTTGTTATTTAACTAAGGAAAGATAGGGCAGAATACTGCCCCCTTTGGAGGAATTGCGTGCCCATAGTAAACAGGAACAAAATCTGTCAAAAATTGCTAATATATGCATATAATAATTATTATTGAATAGAAAACACTCTAAAGCTTCTAAAACCATTCAAATTATGTCTGTATGTAAAGCAGAACTCTCAGGGCAGCCATTCTCCCAAACTCTCTCTTGTCATCAGAAAAGTTGGGCCAACTTTGACGTCATCACCCCCACCATTCCCAACCAGCTACGGATCTGGGAACAGTTTCTATCTCTTCAGCGCGATGTCTCCTTTCAATGGGGCGTTTCATTGTGAGAATCGCACGCTCCCTCGCCCTTTGGCGGGCTAAAACCTTCGGGTCACGCGAAAATACATGCACTTCCATGCGCATGTCGCGTCTGGAGCTCTCTTTGTTCCAGGTTTCACCAAACGATGTCAGTTTATCTGTTCGAGCTGATAATTGTTTTGCACGTTTAGAACATCCTAAAGCTTGATTCTGCACTTAGTTTGACCAGTTTAGTCGACATATAATATGTAATTTTGAAGTTTTGATGCGCATCCACTAGAATTTTGGCTGCATTTCAGCCGGAATTTGTCGCGTTTGATAACCCAAAGACACAGACTTGAAAACGAAACGCAGTTTTTGGTAAGTATGACTCCTTCCACGGCTTCTGATCGAAGAACATCAAAGGTAAGGGAATATTTATGTGGTAATTTTGTGTTTCTGTGGACTCAAACATAGAGGAGACATAATGCTAATTTCTGAGCGCCGTCTCATATTATAGCCTAGTGAACGAACTCTGTAACGTTAAAAATAAATGTAACACAGCGGTTGCATTAAGAAGAAGTGTATCTTTCTAACTATATGTAGATCATGTATATTTAGTCAAAGTTTATGATGTGTATTGCTTGTTATCTGACTTTATCTGGCGGAACTATCATCATTTCTCCGGACATTTGAGTAGCATTTTTTGAACATGGCGTCATTGTAAACAGAGATTTATGGATATAAATGGCATATTATTGAAAAAAACATAAATGTACTGTGTAACATGTCCTATTACTGTCATCTGATGAAGATTTTCAAAAGGTTAGTGAATTATTTTTCTTTTAATCCTGCGGTTGTTGATTGCATATTTTGTTCAACTTGGCTATTCAAATTAGCTATGTCTTTGGTGGTGGTTTGACATAAATATGTGCTATGTTTACGCCGTAAAACATTTTAGAAATCTGACTTGCTGGCTAGATGAACAAGGTGTTTATCTTTCATTTGAGCTATTGGACTTGTTAATGTGTGGAGGTTAAATAATTCTAAGAATATTTTTGCATTCCGTGCGCCACCGTTCCAGCTGAACGTGGGAGGGGTCGTTCCCAAAAGGGAACCTATCCCGTCAACAGGGAACAAATTCTTTTTTACAATGACGGCCGATTAAAGTACATGTTTTATCAAGAGCAGACACTTTTGCATGTGAACACTCCTTAGTTGTTCCTCCACATGCTTGACATAGGTCACTTTAGGAGAAAGCTTAAGGTCACTCAGTTATTTCCCACAATGCATTGGAGCTGAAGTCTGATGATGGTAGGTGTGACAGGCCTGCCATGAGAATGTTCAGCCATAAAGCATCGCCTGTTTTAACAGTGTGTGCTTTCACCAAACCTGAATGTACATTTCTAGAATATATCATATTACATTTCTAGAATATGTCATTTTGATGACTTTACCTGCGGCTTTGACCGGGGCATCAGGCTCAAGCCCGAGAGGCCACCCAGTTTTAAAACGAATGCAATAACGCTTCACCTGGTGCAAACGCTCTCATTGCTGTCTTACCTTGTCCATAGACTGCTTGCAGGGTAAAGAAACCACTGTACCATTTTGTAATTTGGGTGAATTATCCCTGTAATGACTGACTCTACAAACAGAAGCATGTGAGTGGAACTCCTCGAGAGCCAACAGAAAGCAACAGACAATATTCAGATGCATTGTCACGCTCAACGTCCCAGCAAATAATAAGAAATAATAACAAAAGATGTGCCCCCTCCCCTTCGCTCTCTTGAAGTGAGAGCCCTGCTTTCTGCATACCTCCAATTCAGTCACTGGTAAATGTGTCATATCAGCTCGCTCCGAATCTTTAGACACAGTAGTAGACATAGTATTGCATGCAGGGACAGACAAGCTCACAGTACCATTGTAACATTTTCACTAGACAACAGTGTATACACCCAGTAAATATTCAGTTATTTCCCACAATGCATTGGAGCTGAAGTCTGATGATGGTAGGTGTGACAGGCCTGCCATGAGAAGGGAATGTTCAGCCATAAAGCATCGCCGGTTTTAACAGTGTGTGTTTTCACCAAACCTGAATGTACATTTCTAGATATATGTCACATTTCACTGGGTACGAGTGGCTTTCTTCAGAACAGCACGCAGTCTAAAAGAGCTGTGTGTGTCACCCCTGCAAACACTATACCCAAGCGTGCACACACACACACACACACACACACACACACACACACACACACACACACACACACACACACACACACACACACACACACACACACACACACACACACACACCGCATACAGTAAGTGCAGTACCCAGAGGTCGAGCCTCATGCACAGTTAATGTTTCTCCTGTCTAGATGATTAACATTGCCTGATCCCCGCTCCCAAACGGCGCCCAAATTTCGGTCTCCTCCGGACTCACCTTCTGTGTTCAACACACTCCTGGGCCTCAGTAAAAATAGCTGTTCCACCCCTGTGGTTCACTTTGTTCCAGCTTGCTGTCAGAACAAGCTCTTTGTCCACTATGATGGCAGGCCTGGGAGATATCGATTTATAAAGACAGGCAATGGAGAATGTTTGGAAAGTTCACAGTGCTACTTGTTTAAGCTGTTTGGCTTTTTTTTTATTACATGTATTATGTCTATTCAGACAAACAATTTTAACCATGAACTGACTACATTCATTGCCAGACATAAACTCAACTACTTAATGCTTTCTTCCGACAACTAACCTCTGACCAATCAGAATAGAGAAAAGTAGTTGCTAGGTAGATAATCAATTACAATTCCAAACAACTGATTCAGCATATTTTAGAACTACACAACATTGACTTAGAAAGTTATATTTATTGTAATATAATTCTACACATGGTCATTTACATGTTAAAGGACCCATGAGCACCAACATATGGAGTTTATAGGAGCATATCAAATTTGGTGTCAAATGAAAGCTAAGAGACAATATTTTGGGGAAATGAAGGCATGAATATGTTTTTCAACCATTTTCCATCCTGAAAATTAGGAATAAGCAAAGGCTTCTGTTCCTGGTACTTCCTGTGTAGAGCTCAATTTTTGTGTATTTTATTTTATTCCTCATGTTAGTTACTATTTCATTTTTTATTATAATTTCTTAAACTGCATCGTAGGGAAAGGTTCGTAAGCAATCACTTCACTGTAAAGTTTACACCAGTTGTATTCGGGGGCATGTGATAAATACAAGTTGATTTGATGCTTTGATTTCTAGTCACACAGATGGAAAAGGGGTCATAAAAAATGTACTAGAAAAAATCTTATAAATCCATTAGAAATACATCAAAACACATTCATGTTGAAGTAAATGAATATGTAAGTTTAAGAAATACTTCCTAGAGTCTGGTCATTCTGTTAGAAGAACCACATACAGTGTGCTCTGAGGTATTTACACTTTGGTTGTTGTTTTGACTCTGTACTTTGGATTTGAAATGTTACAATGACTATGAGGTTAAAATGCAGACTGTCAGCTATAATTTTAGGGTGTTTACATCCATATCGGGTGAAGCTTTTAGGAATCGCAGCACTTTTAGTACATAATCCCCCCATTTTAGGGGACCAAAAGTATTGGGACAAATTCACTTAAATAAGTAGTCAAAAGTTCAGTGTTTAGTCCCATATTCCTAGCACGCAAGGATTATATCAAGCGTGCGACTCTACAAACTTGTTGGATGCATTTGCTGTTTGTTTTGGTTGTGTTTCAGATTTTTTGGGGCCCAATAGTAATGAATGGTAAATAATGTAGTGTGTTATTTGAGTAATTTTGATTGTAAATAAAAATAGACTATGTTTCTAAACACTAAACATATTCATGTGGATGCCAACCATGATTACAGAGAATCCTGAATGAATCGTAAATAATAATGAGTGAGAAAGTTAGATGCACAAATATCATACCCCCTCTCACCATTGTAATAACAGAGGAGGTTAGCATTTTTTTTTTGGGGGGTGGTGCTTCTATAACTTTCTCACGCATCGTTATTCATGATTCATTGAGGATTGTCCGTAATTATGGTAACATCCACAATAATAATCAAAAACAACCAAAAGAAAAACAGCAAATGCATTAAAAAAAAGTCATTGTATCATTTCAAAACTAAAGTGCTGGAGTACAGAGCCAAAAAAAAACAAAAAAAATGTTCACTGTCCAAGTACTTTTGAAGCTCACTGTACCTTTAACATATTATAACATCTCTCTCTCTCTCATAAGGAGGGAGGATTATGAAAGTTCAATTAGTTCATTTTTTTACGGATAAAATATGAATTATTAAGTGATTCAAATGCGGCACTCTGTTACCAAATCAGGAACAGTAAAAAAATAAATAATAATAATTCAGGAACAGAATGAATGCAATTGAAATGGCCACAATGGGAAATCGTAGTAGTCACAAAGCACAGCTGTAGTAGAGTAAAGTAGAATACAGTACAGTAGAGCACAGTAGAATACAGTACAGTAGAGTAAAGTAGAATACAGTACAGTAGAGCACAGTAGAATACAGTACAGTAGAGTAAAGTAGAATACAGTACAGTAGAGCACAGTAGAATACAGTACAGTAGAGTAAAGTAGAATACAGTACAGTAGAGCACAGTAGAATACAGTACAGTAGAGTAAAGTAGAATACAGTACAGTAGAGCACAGTAGAATACAGTACAGTAGAGTAAAGTAGAATACAGTACAGTAGAGCACAGTATAATACAGTACAGTAGAGCACAGTAGAATACAGTACAGTAGAGTAAAGTAGAATACAGTACAGTAGAGCACAGTAGAATACAGTACAGTAGAGTAAAGTAGAATACAGTACAGTAGAGCACAGTAGAATACAGTAGTAGAGCACAATAGAATACAGTACAGTAGAGCACAGTAGAATACAGTACAGTAGAGCACACGAGTAGAGTACAGTACAATGTCATTTATAAACCGGGGCGATCGAGCCCTGGATGCTGATTGGCTTTAAGACGTGGCATATGAGACATTATAAACCGAGTGGTTTGAGCCCTGAATGCTGATTGGCTGAAAGCAGTGATATATCAGACCGTATACCACAGGTATGACAAAAAATGACTATTTACTGATCTAATTATGTTGGTAACCAGTTTAGAATAGCAATAAGGTACCTCAGGAGTTTGTGGTATACGGCCAATATACCACGGCTAAGGGCTGTATCCAGGCACTCCGCGTTGCGTTGCGCATAAGAACAGTCCTTAGCCGTGGTATATTGGCCGTATACCACAAACCCCCTCGGACCTTATTGCTTAATATGCCATACTGACTTTACTAGTCTACTCTACTTTTCTTTACTGTATTGTACTGCTGTGGTTCCCAAACTGTGGGGATCGACCCCCTAAGGGTCTGCGGGGTGGGTAACTCACTCTGTCTTTAAACTTACTCTTCAAGTGGTAATGGTAGAATGCACAAGGTGTTTTATCGGTTTTCCTTGTCATGTCAGTCATTGCAGACCTTAGAGAGCTATTTATAACTTGTCAGAAATGTCCAGATCAACTAGCCCATGTATGTCAGCTAACATTTTTAGCTAGGTTTTTTAGCCCATAGATTTTGTAGTAATGTTCGAGTCACTCTAATATCACATGAATACACATTAGACATGCAAAAAAATGTATAGAATTGCAATAAAATTTGCTTTAAAACGGATCCAGAGCATCCCAAACGTGCTCAATGGGTAACATGTCTGGTGTGTATGCAGGCCATGGAAGAACTGGGACATGTTCAGCTTCCTGGAATTGTGTACAGATCCTTGCGACATGGGTGAAACATGAGGTGATGGCGGCAGATGAATGGCCCTACAATGGGCCTCGTCGCAGTATCTCGGTGCATTCCAATCGCCATCGATATAATGCAATTGTGTTCGTTGTCTGTAGCTTATGCTTGCCCATACCATGACCACACTGCCACCATGGGACACTCTGTTCACAGCATTGACATTAGGAAACCGCTCGCCCACACAACGCCATACACTCTGTCTGCTATCTGCTTGGTACAGATGAAATAGGGATTAATCTGTGAAGAGCATACTTCTTCAGCATGCCAGTGGCCATCGAAGGTGAGAATTTACCCACTGAAAATGGTTATGAACCCGAACGAACTACAGTCAGGTCAAGACCCTCGTGAGGACGATGAGTACGCAGATGAGCTTCCCTGAGATGGTTTCTGACAGTTTGAGAAGAAATTCTTTGGTTGCGCAAACTCAGTTTCATGCCCAGGTGGCTGGTCTCAGACAATCCCGCAGGTGAAGAAGGCAGATGTGGAGTTCCTGGGCTGGCAAATTCTCTAAAACTACGTTGGAGGCAGCTTATGGTAGAGAAATTAACATAAAATTATCTAGCAACAGCTCTGGTGGAAATTCCTGCAGTCAGCATGCCAATTGCACACTCCCTCAAAACTTGAGACATCTGTGCAGCACTTTTTCTGTACAGCACTTTGAGATATCAGCTGATGTACGAAGGGCTATATAAATAAATTTGATTTGATTTTGTGGCATTGGGTTGTGTAACAATACTGCACATTTTCAGATTGCACTTTTAATGTACCCAGCACAAGGTTCACCTGTGTAATTATCATGCTGTTTAATCAGCTTCTTGATATGACACACCTGTCAGGTGGATGGATTATCTTGGCAAAGAAATCCTCACTAACAGGGATGTAAACAAATTTGGGCACAACATTTGAGAGAAATAAGCCTTTTGTGTAAATGGAACATTTCTGGGATCTTTTATTTCAGCTCATGAAACACTTTACATATTACGTCTATATTTTTGTTCAGTGTAGCTACATGCAAAATGTGTGTAATTGTGCATCAATCAGATAATCAGCATTAGTATTTACCAAAGCCTATAAAATGGATCCCTTGTGATGCATGGTGTACAGTAGCTTCATTATCAAATCCAAACATTTTAATTGTAGTGGACCATATTTCAATAGACATTTTGAGTGAATATGGTAAGAGTAAATAAATATACATTATACTGCAAGGTCGCTTTTATAAAGCCTAGAAAACCAAGGCTATCTTGTGTTGTTTGAATCCACCTAGCTACTTTTGTGTTGCTAGCAGCTAAGTCATGATCTCGGCTGTCATGCACAGGCTGCACTCTCAAAGCAATGCTGATTAGGTCCAGGTGTGTGTTTGTCCTTCCAAATATGCTAATCAATACAGATTCTTTGGTCTAGTGGTTGTTCCCATTTACACACTCACATAACTACATCCTTCTTCTGGTTTTACCTGTCTATGTTTACTTAAGCCTGACAGGGTTCAAATACTTGAACAATCATTTCAAATACTTTCACCATTTGCTTGAGTCTGCCTGGAGTGCCAGATGGGTGGGGTTTGCCATTTTGGGACTTTTCTATTGGTTTATTAAACCAGGCACACTTAAACAGGCACAAATAAATAAAACAGGCACAAATAAATGATCTTTTTATTTGCATTGTGAGATTTTTTGTGGGGGGCGGGTTGCCATATCAGCATTGATGATATTTGCATTTTTGCATTGTTTTAGTTAGGCTACTGTAGGTTGCTAAAATGATGTACATGTTGTCTTCCTGTTGACACAAAATGGCTTTCCACATGACATTTAATTAGCAAAAGACTCCCGCGTGAGCTTCCTTCTAGTATCCTGATATTCCCTGCCCAGTATCTGTAACAACTAAGAAGCATGCTTGAATGAAGGACTGTCTCTCTCCTTCACACTGTCTGATTTGCTTAGCCAAGACACTGACGTCTAACGCTGACCTGAACGAAACCAGTGGAAATCTTGGCTGTGTTTCAGAGGGCTAGATTTGGGCTAGCCCAACGACCGTCCCTCAGAGATCATAGAAAGTTTGCCGGGTCAATACGTCACAGCCAGCACAAGCTCAGAGAGAGAACAAAAGTGGAAATATGAAATGTGTTGAAGCTGTCACTAATGTTTGTAGTAGACATGACTGGAGGAGTGTAGTAACTTGTGAACATGTGGCTCATGTCAGAACATGTATCACTGATTTATTAATCATCGATTATTTGGATCATATTTTTTGTCATATAATAAATACACACTGGATATGTGTGAAAGATATATTAGAATGCATCAAGATTTAGATACTTGTAATTTAAACTGTTTGACAATGACAATGTTCTGCTTCTGGTCACTTTAATCATGTCAATGCAACACGTCAGAGATACTCTATATCGTGATGAGATGGTCTTGTGTCCGCCCTGACAATGGAAGTTGTTGTCGGAAAAGGCAGAAAGGCAGGCGGGAGGAGGCGAGATCAGGTGGGAACATTCGAGCCAAAAAGAGGGCCAAAACGTGCGTGAACAATAGACACAACGCCGATATGAAATTGCAGAGATGCCACGTGTCCACTTATATCAGTACATTCGTAACAACTTAAACATTACGAAACTTCTACTCAATGTTAGAAAATACAAAATACATGCATTTAAATTAAATACATCTCAAAATACAAGTATTTTGTGGTTTATTTTTGATACATTGATCTTTATGGTATTTTATAATTGTACTAATATATAAAAACATTTGTAGACCAAATCTGACACTCTCAGATACAAAACATTCCCGTATTCTCGTATGGACAGATTTTGACGGGAGTGGAACCTCTCTCTTTGCCTCTTCCTCTCTAAACACTTCAATATTCCAAGCCACATGAACACCTACCAACCATCTCATTGGGTGGGATTAATGTGTGAACCTTATAGGATGACATCCGTAGAGAATCAAGATAAACAACTGTAATCCGGAAGAATTCTCCAGACATAATTATAGTGAGTGAAGTAAGTTAACCAACTTAGCCTTCTGGAGTATGTTGAAACAAAGTGTTAAAATGGGGTTTATTGAATTTCAGGACATGTCACAGACGATTATGAAGCCCATGAAACCCCACTTTAATGACGTTATTAACATGCGGATTAGGGCGTGGAGTATTTTTAACCAGTAATTGGAGTCACACTGTCTATGCACAGGGATGGGCTAAAATGACAAAATACTAATACAAAGTACAATTACAAAATACCATAAGATCAATGTATCAACATGCTGAAACATCAAATCAAATATTATTGGTCACATACACATGGTTAGCAGATGTTAATGCGAGTGTAGCGAAATGCTTGTGCTTCTAGTTCCGACTATGCAGTAACATCTAACAAGTAATCTAACAAATTCACAAAAACTACCTTATTCACGGAAATACACACAAATGTAAAGGGATGAATAAGAATATGTACATATAAATATATGGATGAGCGATGGCGTGTGGCATAGGCAAGATGCAGTAGATGGTGTAGAATACAGTATATACAAATGAGATGAGTAATGTAGGATATGTAAACATTATTAAAGTGGCATTATTTAAAGTGACTAGTGATACCTTTTATTAAGTCAATTTATTTAAGTGGCTAGAGATGTGAGTCAGTATGTTGGCAGCAGCCACTCAATGTTAGTGGTGGCTGTTTAACAGTCTGATGGCCTTGTGATAGAAGCTGTTTTTCAGTCTCTCGGTCCCTGCTTTGATGCACCTGTACTGACCTCACCTTCTGAATGATAACAGGGTGAACAGGCAGTGGCTCGGGTGGTTGTTGTCCTTGATGATATGTTTTGCCTTCCTGTGACATCGGGTGGTGTAGGTGTCCTGGAGGGCAGGTAGTTTGCCCCTGGTGATGCGTTGTGCAGACCGCACTACCCTCTGGAGAGCCTTGCGGTTGAGGGTGGTGAAATTGCCATACCAGGCGGTGAGACAGTCCGACAGGATGCTCTCGATTGTGCAACATGAGACATGAGGTGATGGCGGCTGATGTATGGCACGACAATGGCCTCCACTGCCCTGCACTCTTAGAAAAAGTGGTTCCAAAAGGGTTCTTTGGCTTCCCCATAGGAGAACCCCTTTTGGTTCCCGGTAGAACCCTTTTTGGTTCCAAGCAGAACCCTTTTGAGTTCCATGTAGAACTCCCTGTGGAATGGGTTGTACATGAACCTCAAAAAGTTCTTCCTGGAACAAAAAGAGTTCTACCTGAAACAAAAAAGGGTTCTTCGAAGTGTTCTCCTATGGGGATAGCCGAAGAAGCTTTTTAGGTTCTAGATAGCAACTTTTTTCCTAAGAGTTTAGGACACACTGTGTGAAGAGCACTGCCATAAATACACAACAAAGTAAAAAAATGACAGCCATTTGAATGTGTTGGGACATGTTCCCAAGATGTGATGTATCATCTAAAAGTAAAGCTTGCATTTACTGTACATTGAGGTAAATTGTTCACACAAATAATGTGTCCACTCTCCATTCTAATGTACAGTGACAGCTATTCCTCCCATGTGGTCAGCTCCAACTGAGACAGTGTGTAAGGGTCTGTGCCTCACCGGAAGAGAGTAGAGAGAGGGGGGGAGACAGAGAGAGAGAAAGAGGGATAGAAAGAGGGAGAGCGAGTTGCAGCCAATCAGACTATATAAATGTGTCTGTCTGTACCCTTCCAAATATAATGTACCCTTCCAAATATAATGTACCCTTCCAAATATAAGGTACATGAGGTCTACACTGGAGAATCAGGTCCAATAATATGATGTACTGCTGGAGCAGGATAGTGCATCATTCAGTGTCTAATTGCCTCCAAGCTGTCTATTTGCAAGAGGAAATGAACATATTTGATTTGTCAGATTCTTGACTAAAGTCATTAAGGACAGTGTAAGTCACGGGAATTATGCTAACGGAAATTGATGCCACTTGATGATTACCAAATAATCACTGACGATTTGGCAAATGCACTCACATCAGTTCATTTGCATATTATATTCAACGCTAGCTCATCAACAATGTTCACAATTCACACAAGTGAACACCACCAAAACGCCTCACTATCACTTGCCCCTCTCACCTGCTGCTGGCCATTTGAATTTACAGTATCCTTGAGGTGGCTAGGCTATGTAGCTTTTGCCATTACAGTCAGGTAGCCCCACAAAGCACGGGCCTGTCAGGTCGAATCAATCCCCCTCTCGATCTCTTCCTTTCTTAGATGATGCGCGCACAAAAAAGCACAACCGTCTGTGGCCGGAACCCTGTGTTCTGTCAGTCGGCTATCCCCATGGTGGCCGCGATCTTTCAGCTGACGTCCCGGTGTGGCATTAGTTGCCAGCCCCAGCATTCTAAAAGGCCTGCGGTGGCCCGGAGGCATGGTAAATCCTTGGTAACAGGCACAGCGCAGGTGCGTCTTGTTGTGCAATCAGCTTCTCCTCTACGATTCAGACAGCAGCCTTAACTGGAGGCCTATCAACAAGGGAGGGTTGTAGTTGCGTCTGGGACTTTTTCGCTAATCCGCTAACGCTTTCTCTTTTCCCTCCCTGTCTACGCACAGTGGAGCCACATCTGATTCATTTGATCCCAACTTTCCCTTTTTTGTTGCTCTAATTAATACGGCACGTCTTGGGCACACTCGAGGTAATTAGCGTTGTTTTTCTCCAGCGACACACAGCAGATGGTGATTGAAAATAGAAGGATGAGTCGCTCAATCAGCCGCCATTTGTGTGTAACCATTAATTATCGAGGAGAAGTATCCACTCGTGGTCCCCAAAGTTGATAGTTTGTGGGGGGGGGACGACGACGACGACTGTCCGTCTGTTGTTCATTACTCTTTGAAAGACAACTGTTGGAATGGGGAGTGTGCGATCATAATAGCGCTGTCATAATCGTCTCCCCATCACTTGCCGCACGATAGACAGATGCATCTTGGAGGCCTATAGACGGCACTGGTGCTACTGAAACAGGTCTGGAGCCTTTGGAGATATAAATACTGTACAGTATATATACACTCTGTCAGTGCTAGTCGTGTGGTAGAGGCCAAAAACAACATAATAATATACTGCACCAAAATGATCATATGATCCAATGAGAACAATATGACCGTGGGCATCCTAGTTGTTAGCTCACATGACCATCATGGCACATCTTACCATGCCACAGACAGGATTAAAGAAGCAGACTCTCTTTTTGTACATGGCAACCGATGGGAGTTGCAACTCTTTGCCACCGGCGATGGGAATCATCAAGATGATATGGTATTTCAGGCGAAGATAACATTTAGCATCTTCCACCGGTTTTGGCAAGACTCGTTGGAACTGGCAAGCACGGGTTATGCATGAGTAGAGCTCATGGAAGGGATACTTTTCCTGGTGACAACGGGGGAACAGCACTGCTTATCAAATCCTCTAAAAATACAACTTGAGGAGGAGGGAGGAGTGTGGAGGTTTGGGGCTCAAGCTTAGGAAGTCTTGAAAGAAAACGTGAGGCAAGAGAACTGAGGAATCCAGGGACCTCGCCTCGCCTGCATCTCTTTGATGTCATTCAGTCATCGCTAACAGTTCACTAATCCTACTTCTTGGCACACTCTAATCCTGTTTTTTCTCCCCCTACTTCCCAGTCCTAATGGTGTCACTTAACTTGAATTATTATGATAGAATTATACAGGCAAGCGATTTAACTAGAATGCCAGCTTCACACTATTAGTGAGAAAAAAATGTGTTCCTTCTGAGATGGAATTTTCCCAATGAATCATGTGCTTGCCCGAGAAGAAACTGGCCCTGATACTAAATTACGGGTAGCATTACACATGTTCCACCCCACAGCCTTTAATGAACTAGTCTTGAGTAGTGTAATATTCTTATCAAGGTTTTCTTCTCCCCCTTCCACCCTGACCTGCATACTTTGTATGCGAGAGGCAAAAAGGTGTGGGAAACGTGTGAGAAACAAGGTGCTTGTTGTTAAAAACTGCCTTAAGGCCTCAATGACTTGACGATTTATTTCCAAATAAAAGTTCAATGCGACTTTGATTAGACTTCATTCTATGCTCAAGTTTAATACGTCTACTTTAAAATGGTCAATTTTTTACTCCACGGAGCGTTTGGACGACAGTGCCAACCCTAATACCAGTGCTACTCAATGAAGTGGAGGAAGGACAATGGCCGCCCCGCAACTCTAAACAGCATCTCCTGTTTGTCCTGGAGAGAACCGAAGCTGATCAAACACCATTATCTGCAAGGCTTCCACTTACTGTTCCCTTGCTTTTCCCCTCCCCCTTTTTCCCCATCACGATAGGATGCCCGACATGATCTGTTATGTGTTTTTTATTATTAACCAGTAAGATAAGAACCTATCTGGATTGAGATTCCCCGGGACTATTTCATTCTGTGGAAAGGGCAAGCAGAGAGACCTCCAGCTGGAGTGCTGCAGCTGAGATGAAATGAAAGCTGGCCACCACTTTTTCTCTGGGGCTAAACGGCAGCCCTTAATAAAAAAACACAATCAGACCCCCAGCCTTAAAGTTTAATGCACATTCCTCCCACATTTCCCTTCAAACCGGCAGAAAAAAAGGTTAGGGGGCTCGCAGTGAGAGGCCCAGCCACGAGGCCAACCTGCGAGCGATACAGTCATAATGAGCAGCCCGTCGCATATCAACGAAGCAATCATCAGCTTGCCAGTACTCCGTCGGCCATTTTGTGACTTTAATGAATTTGTCCTCTCAACTTTTTTAATTAACTTGCAGAGTCATGGTGCGCTGGGCTAAAGTTGTAGACATAGATAACTAGGAGAATATATAGCATCGCTCAGGTGATAGGAATATCAAAGAGGGGAAAGCTGGGGTCTAATTAATTTCTTAGTGGTGGAGAGTGGTAGCTGAGGGAGAAGGATCCAACACTTGAAGGCATTGAAATGTTACATGAGTAGACTTTCATTTCATACAGTCCATGATGCTAGAGAAACCTAATGCGCATATATATATATATATATATATATATATAGCTCTGTCAAACCTACAGTAAATGCTAACTACTACAGGCAGTGTGGTCTCATGTCTAACATTGCACACAGTAAAACAGGTATGTTCATATATTAAGTTATAGCATAGAGGGTAGACTTCAAGGAGACGCCATTACAGTCATACCCAAATGAAATTGGTCACAATGATGCCTGACTAAGGGAAGTACCCACTCTCACCATGACAATGAGAGAGGAAGCAGGAGGGATGAAGGTAAAGAAGAAAGTTACCTGACAGGACAGGACAGTTCCCAGTGAGTTTCTTTCAAACACATTTCCCTTTATTGACATGTTGAGGCTGATGAGAATTGCACATAAAAAATAAAATTCACAAGAAAGTCATACAATAGGAACCACAAAAGGCATCGATAAGGACTTGGCAGAAGGCAACGTGGATAGGACACAAACAGGTAACAACCCAAAGCAACCCCCCCCCCAACACACACACATACAGTATCTGCCTATAAACAGACACACACACACGCTCACACTCACAAACATTATTGTCCTTCCAAAAGAAACATGATCACCCAACAAACGTTTAAGCAGTGGCGAATTCCTCAGTAGTTCACATTATTAAAGAGTCTGCCACAGGTGACATTTTGAGAACCATAAGGTGTTATAATATATTGCTACTCTAGGCGATTTACAAAGCGAATTTTTTATTTTATTACAATGATTAAAGCCACATCTATCAAATGGGACGCGACGCCATTACCCATGCGCTGTACAGGGGGGAAGTATTTCCCCCACTGATTTTTGCCCCTTTGCATCAGGAGAATTAGCTCGTTTTCATCTACACAGTCAATCTTAATGAAAGGTGGCCTGTGATCAGTGAAGCTTTCATACAAAAAAATGTCCTACGTCTCGTGATGGAGCCAGTTTTTTCTCGTTACTTGGCTCTCACTATAAACAGGATATTAATTCAACCAGAAAGCACAAGGTTACCTTTAATGTCACGTCGAAGGTGCTGTGATATCTGGACTGTGTGGCAGCATCGCCTAATGGAAAATGGTGCAGTAGCATGCAGTATTGAGTAGTTTCTCTAGGCTTATAGGATGTCATTCAAGTACTGCCATTCAGACAGGAGAGCCTGATAGCCTAAGTAGTTTGTGCTTTATCGGCTGTCATTGAATAGACATGCGCTACACAGACAAATGTTTTGGTGCTAGGATGCTTGTTGCTGAACACTACAGTTTTAACACTGTGTTTTCCGTTGCATTCGTTTACATTTGTACAGTTGCCACAAGGTTTCTACAGAAACACACAGACCCAAACTCACACTAAATGTGCAAACATGAGTGTTGACTGACTAGAACATACTGTAAGTGTTCTCTGTTGGGTGATAAGAGTCATGTGACCGTGCTAAGAATGGAATGGAATCCCCGTATGTAGCCAGCGATTGGGTAATGGGTCGGATCTAAAACCACACAACAATATAAGCTAAAGTACAACTTTGAAAAATAATTTATTGCTTTTTTAAATACTTTTTCTTTCATTTATATTATTATTAATTCTTTTTGTAATTACTGTGAATAATGTAAATATTATCAGCATGTATATATATATTTTGAACATCAAATACAAGATTTAAAAAAAATTCTGGAAAGAAAATTGTAAACTTTTGTTTGGCATTCACATAATCAAGCGTGTGTGGAGCAACAAATCAGATTTTTACAGTGTGGTACAACAAAATACCTGCAAAATCATTTTATTGCTTCATGTTCTACGTGTATAAAGGAAAATAACGTGGTAGACATTTTGTCATGGCTGCAAACCACTGTTGTGGAGACAGAGATCACTTGGACAATGAGCAGCATATCTCATCCCACTGTTCGAGAAGATTATTAAGAATATGTTGATTGTTTCTGAAAGGCATAGAAAGAAATATTCCCACAAAACTGTTATTTATTGTTCATACCACTGATTGTAAATTAAATAACAAAAATCTAATAACAATATAAATAGCTAAAATGTGTGAGGTACACCATGTGACATGGGAACCATAAATATTTTTGATTCAAATATTAAAATAAATAGATAAATATGCATGGTTTATCCTGTTTGAACAGATTAAACATAGTAGTAGTCTTTCCTCAAAGAGGGTAAAATTATCAAAACAAGAACCATAGAAATCATTGAAATCAAAATGAGTTGATACATACTGATTGTTTCAGAAATAATTCATAAAAATAATGGGGTTTGTTTTTTTACAATCATGAAAAAACACGTTAGAAATGCATTTTAGACTAGTTGTCTAAGGAAAAACACTGAGAAACTTTAAACATAAAACTATAAATGGTTAACTTTTTATCCCAACAAAGTAAATGTCAAAAAAGGAGATTTGTTGACATGCTCCCTCGAAATGAGCCTCCAACACATTTTTACAATCATGTCATGTCTTCTAAACTTCATGTAGGTGTACAATATGTTTTACATCATTGTAATAACTACAGATCGACATTCTTAATTAAGAAAATTTCTTCATCAAAAGGCTGCATTTTACAGTGCATAGCTGTAACAAATAAAGAACTTTGTTTGATATGTACACAAAAAAATACAACATATTTTGATCATATCTGTAAATACAGGGCTACATTTTTGTCCGAAAATGTAGACAGCATTGTTATCTCTCGTTAATAGTGTAACACCACATCCAAACACCAGATTTTTAAAAAAGAAAAGAAAATCAGGCACAAAAAAAAAAGAAAAGAAAAAGCCTGAACAACCTGCACATTTTCACCACTCAAAGCATTTGTTGGGTGTTTGTAGTGCTTGGAGAGAAAAATCTCCTCAACGTCTTTGTCTTTCACTGACCGTTGTAAAACAGTACAGCACACACATCTGTACACAGGCTATGAGGATTCACTGGCTCTCCCGGTACTGTCTCTTCCCAGCTTCTTCAGAAGCTATGTTCATGTAAACATTGTTGTTAATATACTTTATATATATATATATATATGTCTATATATAGAGATTCATCTTTATATACTCTCTTACATAGAGTGTAAAACTTCTGGAAGTCTCGTAGTCGACGGACAGAAGCATTAGTGAGGTATCAAGACATCCCTCTTTGTAGACAGCAGGTGACAGGGCAACTGTTACCTTCTCAGGCTGCACTGGGCCTCTTTCAGCAAGCTGTCGAAATCCATGGAGTCGTACTTGCTTTTAGTGGAGGCTGGATCAAAGTCGTCAGAATGGGAGTCTGAAACGAGAGATGGATATTGACGTCAGGGTTAAGCAGACTAAGTGGTCTCCAATTCTTGTCACAAAATCACCTCTCACCTTTGTTTTGTTTTGCATATTGAGGGGCAGTTTCCTGGACACATAAAGCATAGACCTAGACTAAAAAGCATGGCAAGAATCTCCATTGAAATACCTTTCAGTCCAGCAATAAGATGAATCTTTGTCCAGAACTGCCCCTAAATGTTTGACAATTTAAGTCATCGTGAATTAGTTATATTCTGAATACATCCATTTCAAAGGACGTTCAAACCATTTCACATAATCCTATAAACAACTGCAAATCTGTATGACTATCTGCATCTATGTGAAAGGACTCATCTGAATCGGTTGCTTTTCAATAAGTCTAAAAGCTATCTGTACTCCCCCCTCCAATGTTTCATATCTCCCCACAAATTAGATGTTTAGACACCATTCATCTTTACATCATTCAAAGGCTCAGGGTGGAAAATAAAGCTTTTCTGATACTGAGCGACAAAATCGTCAAAACTGAGCGAGCGGCAGGGGGCATATATTTTGATTGGTCGGCGCGATAATAAATGTGTCTTATCTCTCGTGGCAGACAGCTTCACAAATGGGGCCCCCACACGGGCGGCAGCACGCTTTGAGAGCTTGAGAAATGGGAATGACCATGGCATGCAGGAGATGCCAGTCGTGATCTAATGCTATGGCCAAGGGGTACGCCGCACACCTTGAGGGATGACAAATACCCATGTGCACTACTTAGAACTAATGGACAGTCAAAAAAAAAAAAACGAGACGAGACAAGAAAGCCAGGCAAGATTGAGAGGAGGATCTGAGGCCGCTACTGCATGACATTATTTAAGTTCCCTCGCTTTGAACAGGAAGTACTTTCCTCTCCCTTTCTTTTATCCTACCCCCGTCATCGGCAGTTTGGGATAAACTGGTCTTTCTCTCTAAAAAAAGAGAATGAAGCAGAATGAAGGTCTTTCTTTTCATCCCGAAACTGATTAGTAGTGTCAGTCGTCAATGTCTTTCCTCAAGGGCCTGGGATTAACGCATCGTCGCTGTACACTTCACAAACGTCCACGCCATGAATGCCACTGGTTTCAGGCCCGAGCCTCAGAAATAAACATTAACGTCTTTGTTCCTTGGAAGAACATTCCATTTTCTTTCCTCTGCTGTGACCTACTGACCTCCCGGTTCACCCTGCATTAAACATTCCCCACCCTACGCTTTGTCGTGGAACGAATGTCGAGTGGAAAATAGGAGCAACAATACAAGCCCCACTTGGCATCTTAACCGCCATCATCAAATGGACCAAATGACACACAGACGAGCATCCATCTTGATGGACTGACTGACTCCGGCTATAGTGCTATTTAAACATCGCTCCCAGTGTCTACCGTCTGTTAATGATAGTGGGGCTATAGTAAAGAGAGGATGGAAAAAGGAGGGATGGATACCCCACTTTCTGTTCTGGTTTTCAACAGGCGTCTACGTAGGGAGAAGCCAAGATTTGTCTCAGTGCCTTGCATTATTTATCAAATGCGTCATCCGGCACTATAGCCGTGTCCTTCTGAACAATGAGTGCAGTCTTTCGGGCGTATACGTTTTCTTTTTTCTGTGCATGCACTCGCACGTTGTGTACCTTTTCCTCTGATTAATCGACTAGCTCTACCCGTGCTTTTAAGTCGCCGGCACTTTGTAGGGCTGCCGCCATGAGGAGCCGACCCTGTGTCAGCGTCTGTGTCCAAAAGCATGAGGAAGAGAGTGCTGATTATTAGTCAATCAGGCCTCTGCAGTCAGGCTCGTTCCCTCCCTCCCTCCTTCCCTCCCTCTGTGGATGACACGCTGCTAGGTAACACAGCGAGGTCTTGCCTCTGTTGAACACCACAACAGCTGGCAACAGACGGAGGCTCACCCAGGAGGGAGGGGCTGAGGGGATTTAACCTTGCACCCCTCTTCCCTTCATCCCTTCATCCCTCCCTCTCTCCTTCCATCTACCTACCTCTCTTTACCCTCCAGAGCATAAAATATACATGCCTGTATATAGGGTATCAAAACAAACCGCGGACTAGCTTTTAAAGGGCATCGTTCTCTTTCTTCCCAATTCCATACTTCTCGAGTATCGACTAAGTACAAAGATATAGGCTGTGAACAATGGAATGGAACAATGCCTCTCCATTCCACGAGATATACTCCTATATGGGTGCTGGTTAAAGAGGAATTGTACACAGATTGACCCCTGAACTGTTTTTGCCCGTGATGACAGGAAGGTAGACTCTAACGCTTGAGGCAGGGTGATAAGAGTAAAAATATGCTTTTTGGTTTTGAAAGGCATCATTCGAGCCTTTTTGCTTCCCGGCTTCCTGACCCTCCCCTCCATCCTTCACTCCCTTTGACAGTCTGCGTGTATTAGCAGAAGCTCCAGGGTTCTCCCGAGCAACAACAAAGCAGCACTTACCCAAGTCTGTATAATTCGATTTGCAGAACTGCTTTTGTCCACCGAAGCACAGCTCGAACTGGGGCTCGTTTGACCGGCGCAAGGTGTGTCCGTTTTCAAGGGCAGCGACGGCGTCACAAGTGTAGCGGTAGGTGATGAAGCCAAAATTGTCCCTGCGGTCAAGAACAGAAAATGAAAAGTCAAACCAACAACGTCAGATTCTCTTCTGGTAGCGGACATCCAGACTATTTATATGCAAAAGAGAAATCAATAAAAATGTATCTTTGGGGCTTTTTATAGGCTAGGGATAGATAGGATAACAGACATGACTGGAATGCAAAAAAGCGCCCTACTGCCCTGCGTCTACTCCTGACTTTGACATAGAAGTCGATGCAAAGCCCAAAGTTTTCTGTGTTCCACCTAACCCAGAGGGTAGAAATGAAGGGAACGATGTACTACAATGAATCCTATTACCCCCCCCATAAACCCAACACACAAACACACACATGCGAGCACACAGTCCCGGGGCCTTACCCGTCATCTCTCAGGTTCACGGCACACTCTTCGATCTCGCCGAAGACTTCAAAGCGCCGCTTCAGCTCGGTCCGCGTGCTGTCGGACCTCAGTCTCCCCACGTACACCACCCGTCTCTCCTCCTGCTCATTAACGGAGAGAGAGAGGGAGAGAGATTAAAGGAGGAGTATATTCCTCACCTTTCTGCTTTTCCCTCCCCTTCAGGCCCACTTGGTGGCCGTAATGAACTACTCGGAACTCCTGATGGCGAGCGCTGACTCGAGGCCACCCTTTTGTCACATCGCTCTTGTTTTTTTCCCCCGTTGATTGGTCGGGCTGTGCTAAATACCTCCTCTTATCTGATAGGACAGATTCATTATGGTCCCTTGTCTTTTTTCTTTCCCCCCCACCTAGCCTTTATAGAACCGTATACATTAAAGACTATCAGAGGTTTGCTCTTCCTCTTTCCTTTTGTGGTCTGAGAACCTAAAATGAGCCAATGAGTTGTTTGGTATTACACAACTTAAGAAGCCTGTATCTGTAGTCAAAAGAGGACAAATGCATTTTTAAGTGTCCTTCAATTATGGGTAACTGTTGCACTAGAGAATTAGACCTCTCGCTTGGCTCTGAATATCAGACAATAAGCTGCCGTTACACAAACACCATTAAAGAAACCTGTACGAAACACCATTACTAAGAACAGGCCGTGGGGGAGAAAACACCATTACTAAGAACAGGCCGTGGGGGAGAAAACACCATTACTAAGAACAGGCCGTGGGGAGAAAACACCATTTTCCACGAACCACAAAGGACACAAAGGTCACACCGGCATAATTTAGACCTACCGCACGAGGCTGCAATTATGGTTTTGGGAGCAATTTAATTGCATCTGCTAATCATATAATGCAGAACAAGCCTCTAGGCTGTTGTATCACTGGAATTATTTATTCACTCATTTACTTGCCATTACTGGGGCGAGTCTATAGAGATCCATTCAAATGTTGAATGCTACCCCGGGGCCACTGGTAACTGATACATGTAAATCAGTCGCCTGGTAGTGAAACTCAAAGTTCACCTCCGCAAAGAACCTAGACTAAGGTTCTGTTTCAAATAGCACCCTACTCCCTACATAGTGCACTACTTTTGAGCAAAGCTTTATGGGCCCTGGACAAAAGTAGTGCACTAAACTCAGCAAAGAAAGAAACATCCCTTTTTCAGGACCCTGTCTTTCTAAGATAATTTGTAAAAATCCAAATACCTTCATTGTAAAGGGTTTAAACACTGTTTCCCATGCTTGTCCAATGAACCATAAACAATTAATGAGCATGCACCTGTGGAACGGTCGTTAAGACACTAACAGCATACAGACGGTAGGAAAATACGGTCACAGTTATGAAAACTTAGGACACTAAAGAGGCCTTTCTACTGAGTCTGAAAAACACCAAAAGAAAGATGCCCAGGGTCCCTGCTCATCTGTGTGAATGTACCTTAGGCATGCTGCAAGGAGGTATGAGGACTGCAGATGTGGCCAGGGCAATAAATTGCAATGTCCGTACTGTGAGACGCCTAAGACAGCGCAACAGGGAGACAGGACGGACAGCTGATCGTCCTCGCAGTGGCAGACCACATGTAACAACACCTGCACAGGATAGGTACATCCGAACATCACACCTGCAAGACAGGTACAGGATGGCAACAATAACTGCCCGAGTTACACCAGGAACGCACAATCCCTCCATCGGTGCTCAGACTGTCTGCAATAGGCTGAGTGAGGCTGGACTGAGTGCTTGTAGGCCTGTTGTAAGGCAGGTCCTCACCAGACATCACCAGCAACAACGTCGCCTATGGGCACAAACCCACCGTTGCTGGACCAGAAAGGAAGGGCAAAAAGTGCTCTTCACTGACAGGTCGAGGTTCTGTCTCCCCAAGGGTGATGGTCGGATTGGCGTTTATTGTCGAAGGAATGAGTGTTACACAGAGGCCTGTACTCTGGAGTGGGATCAATTTGGAGGTGGAGGGTCCGTCATGGTCTGAGGCGGTGTGTCACAGCATCATCGGACTGAGCTTGGTGTCATTGCAGGTCAATCTCAACGCTATGTGTTACAGGGAAGACATCCTCCTCCCTCATGTGGTAACCTTCCTGCAGGCTCATCCTGACATTACCCTCCAGCATGACAATGCCACCAGCCATACCGTTCGTTATGTGTGTGATTTCCTGCAAGACAGGAATGTCAGTGTTCTGCATTGGCCAGCGAAGAGCCCGTATCTCAATCCCATTGAGCATGTTGGATCGGAGGGTGAGGGCTAGGGCCATTCCCCCCAGAAATGTCCGGGAACTTGCAGGTGCCTTGGTGGAAGAATGGGGTAACATCTCACAGCACGAACTGGCAAATCTGGTGCAGTCCACGAGGAGGAGATGCACTGCAGTACTTAATGCAGCTGGTGGCCACACCAGATACTGACTGTTACTTTTGATTTTGACCCCCCCTTTGTTCAGGGACACATTATTCAATTTCTGTTAGTCACATGTCTGTGGAACTTGTTCAGTTTATGTCTCAGTTGTTGAATCCTGTTACGTTCATACAAATATTTACACATGTTAAGTTTACTGAAAATAAATGCAGTTGACAGTGAGAGGACGTTTATTTTTTTTGCTGAGTTTATAGAGGGAATAGGGTGCCTTATGGGATACATTCTAAATGGTAAGACATGCGCTCCAATCCTCAGAAAAATACAAATGAACCGTAATATTCAGTGTTATTATTTTTTCTTCTCCTCCCTTCACATAAAGTATGAGACAAAGTGTTTGCTGAATTAGGGATTTAGATGCTGACAATTGAAAAATACGCTGGCTTTCCGAGACGGCACCCCGAGGCTGGCCGTCTGTGTGTGTGTGTGTGTGTGTGTGTGTGTGTTGCCCTCGCATCATCTGGCCTCCCAAACCTCTACTGACAGCTTGGCTTTGCTGCCTGTAATTGTCTCACCTAAAATGTATGCAGGCCAAAGATAGCGTGTGTGCATTATTTGACGTGCACATTTATCATCCTGTGTTAGCATGTTTAAAATGTGTGCAATCTCACACAGAGACAGGTAGAGAACGGAAAATTGATATTCATCCCATTTTCATTGAATTTGAACTAGATCACTGGAAAGATTCCTTATTTAAACAGTGTACATTTCCATGGCAGTGAATTTCCTTTTTTTAGCCTTGTTCCCTCTCTCCCTCTCTTCCTGTTTCTAACATCTGCCCCTGTGGTGTGATTAATAAGATCCGACACCGTTCCCAGACGCTGGAGACTTTTAAAAATACACAACCCTGAGATAAAGAGGAAACGCGTGGAGCCCTGAATGATTCAGTGACTCACTTTGCATCTATTCATTCATTACAGAGGAACAGTAGGCAGCAGGCACGGCAACGAGCCCTCAACTGTCTGCCCTGTCTAGGTAGTGCAGAGGGTGTGTGAGACAGCGATGGGCACAGCCGGGCTATATTAATACCAGGCTGCCATTAGAAGGACGAGAGAAAGACAGAGCGAGAGAGAAGGGGGGGGGTTGAGAGATGGGCAGAGAGAGAGAGAGAGATTCACTGAGTATACAAAACACGAAGGATACCTGCTCTTTCTGTGACAAAGACTGACCAGGTGAAAGCTATGATTCCTTATTGATGTCACTTGTTAAATCCACTTCAAAATCAGTGTAGATGAAGGGGAGGAGACGGGATGAAGAAGTATTTTTAACCCTTGAGACAATTGAGACATGGATTGTGTATGTCAGTGCGTTTGAATGGGGTATGGTAGTAGGTGCCAGGCTGCTGGGTTTGTCTCACTCAACAGTTTCCCGTTTGTATCATGAATGGTCCACCACCCAAAGGACATCCAGCCAACTTGCCACAATGTTGGGAAGCATTGGAGTCAACATGGACCACCATCATGGTGGAACGCTTTTGACACATTGTAGAGTCCATGCCCCGACCAGTTGAGGCTGTTCTGAGGTGCAACTCAATATTAGGAAGGTGCTCCTAATGTTTGATATACTCAGAATATAAGACAAAATGACAGGGGAACTCACTATTGCTTTTTCCCTTTGCCTCTCCCTCTGCTCAGCCCTCTCAAACTCCCTCTTCTGGTAGTCCTGGCGATACTCCTCCCGCTTCAGACACTCGTGCTGGTATTCCTCGTAGCTGTCGTACCTGCGGAGGGACCAAACCAAACCCATCACTTTCACTGTCCTCCACCGCCCTTCCGCTGTCCTTCCAACATCTGCCCTTCATTTTCACGTCCGCACTTATAAAGCGGATCGGCCGAAACCCCACCAAGGAGTTGGGCTAAATTTCCCCCCTCCCGGAGGGGTGGGGAAACAAACAAAGGCATTAATAAGAAGATGCCTCCTCCTGGTCGTAAAGGTTATGGATCCTGCAGGAGAGGCCCACGGGAGAGAGCGGGTGAGATGCACAGTAGAGAGCTGGACAGCTGCCACTGTCAGCACTACTTCACATCATTACTTTCAGCTTAGTTAGAGCTTCATCCGGGGAGAAAAAGTGCAACTTTCGTCAGATGTGGCCATGCATTGGAGAGATGGGAAAATAGGACTTTGGGCTTGTCTGGTGTCATCGGTCTAATCAATGGCTAAGGAAGGAGTGCCAATATTCAACACCGTGTTCCACAATCCTGCTGGTTTTCAGTCAATACATATTTTTGGTTACAAGGCAAGGATGAAAACTAACTTCAATTGAAGGAACTGGATCATGAGGGACCTGAGCTGTTTACCCCTGGTTTAGTGTAAGGGATGTGTTGAACCCTTACCGTGGCCTGCGACTGAGGGGGGATCTGGACTGTGAGTGAGGGCTTTTGTGGGTCCTGGACCGCAAAGTGCTGGAGTCCATGTTGTGGCGAGACCTGCAAAAACAGAATACATATTAATCATCAAGATGTCAATCATATGGAGTCTAATAATAAAGTATTGTCTAAGTGTAACTGTGCATTCTGGGTAATTCAGTCTTATCGACTGCGAGCATTATTTCAATAAATTAAATCATATCTGAGATGGGTATCTGTGAATCCGATAAAATTGTCTAGACATACTTAGGCATTCCTCATTCATATCCTTTCCTTACAAGATGACAGAGCCACACTGTCAAATCTCACCATTTTAAAAAAGCACAAAGTCCTAATATATTCAGCAATATTTTCAGAACGCTTTTCCCAAGTTTGACCGAATTTGACTTCCTTCACTCTTCCCCTCCACAGTGCAGCTGGGTTTAAATGTTCTCACCTTTCCTCCCACCAGGGCCAGTATGTACTGTACAAGCACCACGTATCTATGTTAAATGAGGGGAAGTTCCTTAGGCCCTGCGGCCAAACCCTAAAGTTAGTATCCCGACAGAGTACAGGCTCTTTAGCTCCCATTGCTTTATTATTGAACTGATGCTGAAGAAGGGAGACTTGAATAATAGAAGGAGAGACGTTAGGCTATGGTCCAACGTCCACAGAGTTAAGGAAGTGGAGAGTTTGAAAAGAGAGAGGGGGAGTTGAGAGACATGAGGACATTTTGTTGAACATTTTTCACAGAGTTCTTGAGATACTCAGGTATCCCTGACCTTTTACGAGGTTACTTTCTCCCCCGCTTTTCTTCTTTCAACCTCTAACCTGGACATCTTTAGCAACCTAGTGACCGTCTCTGTGTACTGTATCATAACGTTGGCGATAGTCCTCAGCCTGAATGATTTATCAAGGATATACTGCAAAACAGAAGGCAAAGCTCACCTCCATTGAGACTGACCTTTCAGTAACCCAGCAAACCAATTCACTTATGAGCGTGAGGGAAGTGAATGAATCGTCTATCCAGTTTGCAAGGCACTCAATGCAAGACTGCTGAAAGTATACCTACTGTATATCCGTTCCCTTTGCTCTGATCAAAGGGAACCATGGGAAATGTAGTTTTTCCTGGGCTGCTGTGATGATGCACATTGTTTTCAGAGGAGGGGATAAAGAACTAAACTCCCCAGATTTGGCTTTCATCTCTGGGGACAAAGAAGGGGTCTCGCCTGGCGCTCAATGAAACAACAGCTGCTGCCTAAAACAACACGCGCCGCATCAAATAGTAGATCCCGGGAAAACAGAGGTGGGAATGAGAGTGACAAAACGCTCCGATAACAGTCATTGCCAGGGGAAAGGAGGCTTTGACAACGTTGAAGCAACCAAAGCACAACACCTCAGGCGCCGCTCATTTTCCTAGTTGCCGCCTTCTCTGATATACAGTTTTGATCTCACAGTTTGACTAACACACCAAACCTCCTCATCTGGTATCTGCTAGTGGAACCCTGGGTCTGCATGTACAAGCTTCTCAGAGTATGAGTACTGATCTAGGATCAGTTTCGTCAGTTAGATCATAATGAATAAGATTACATGTACAGGAGGGGGCCTGATCCTAGATCAGCACTCCGACCCTGAGAAGTGTGAGACATATGGCCTCTGCTCTGTAGTTAAGCACTGAGACGGTTGAGCTTGGCTAGCCTCACTACACCAGCCTAACACAATCCACCGTCTAGTAGTCCAGCAGGGAAGGATTCTCCCTGGCCCCGTCACACTCTCTGCTGTTGTTAAAGCCTCTTTCAACAGGAACATAACAAGTCTTCTCTGTGCTTGGGGATGCAGAAGCAGAGGCAGCTAGAGGCCCCATTCCGGGGAGAGTGGAGAGGCTCATACCGCAGGGCCTATCCTCTCCTGACACCGTCTCTGACGGCTGAGGAGACCTGTTTACACGACTGAGCTGTCCACCTCCTGCCGGGAGCACCGTCAGAGCCGCCCATAACGCTTAAGCAACGTTCATACAACAGAAGGGAAACGTCTCCCACCAGGAGGGAACGTGCTAGTTGGCTGTATTCCTATATCCACACTGGCAGGCTACTTAGAATGAAGCTAAGCAGTAGATATTTTAGGCATGATGTCTAAGTGGTGTGGTAGTACGGACATGGGAACCTAGCCACAGTGAGTAGAGGGTTTACTCACCTGGAGGAGGGGCGTCCGTCAGGTGAGCTGGAGAGGGAGCGCCTCCGGTGGTGGGAGGAGGAACTGCGGGACCGGGACCGGGAGTGAGAGCGGGAGGAGGGGGAGCCCGAGTGGGGCCAGTGGAAGTGTCTGGGGGAGAGGAGGAGGGAGGAGGGGGGCGAGACGGAGCCCCGTGAGGGGGAGCAGCTGGACAGCGAGCAGGACGGCGAGCAGGACTCGAAAAGCAGGTCCAAAGGGATGCCCTCCCAGGGGTAGAGGAAGTGCCCCTCGACACCTTGACCCTCCAGCTCCTCGTGGAAGGGAGAGAGGCCCGGGTGCAGGTACCCAGTAGAACCAGACCCAGAACTAGAGAGCTTGGGGTAGTTCTCGTATCCAGCAGGGCTCTCTTTGGGGGTCTGCAGGGCTCCGGCCATCTCCCCTCCTCCCCGTCTCCCCTCCTCCACCACCACCTCCTCCCCCTTCTCACCCTGGCTATAGATGGCTTGCTGGGGGCGGCCAAAGTGCTTGTTGAGCTCCGCCCGGATATCCTGGTCTCGCAGGGGCTGCTTCCTGCTGGCAGAGTGCTGGTCCCCTTCTGGGGTCTGTGGTGGGTGTGGTTTGTCCTGGGTGATGGGGGTCCGGTCCTGCCCCCGAGCCTCCTTACCCACAGGGGAAGAGCTCTGCTGCTGCTGCAGCTGCTTGGCCAAAGAGGATGAAGATGGAGGAGGAGATGTAGAGGTTGAAGAGGAGGGGGAGGGTGGCATGGCTGAGTCCTTACATTCCACATGCCTGTCCTCCGCCACACCCGGATTGGGTTTCAGAGGGGTTGTCGTAGTAGTCGTCATGGTAGCGGTAGCGTTAGCCGCATTAGTGTTAGCGCCGGCGGCAGGGTCCTGTTTTGTGCTGGTCGCCGTGGACTGACAATAGTCATGGTCACCGTAGCAGCGAGGCTGGACACTCCGCTTGTTGTTGCCGCAGCAGCGCTCCTCCTTGCAGCCCCCTGTCGTCGCAGCAACCACAGAGGTGGGGAGGGCAGTGGACGCTTTGCTTAGCTGGGCGTACAGCTCAGTCTGCTCTGGGCCCTTCCTGCCTGGGGCCGAGGTTGGGGCTAGGGGCCTGCAGGGTTTCGCCTCGCTCAGCCGAGCCCTCTTGCACGCCAGGGCAGATGGGGAGCATGAAGACAACTTGGTTTTGATCGATGCTTTGAAAGGGTTCTCTTGACTGACTTTGTGGGGGGGCGTGGTAGGTGGTGTCAAACCTGGAGAGAAGGAGGGGGAGAGAGAGAGAGAGAGAGAGAGAGAGGAGAGGAGGAGAGAGAGAGAGAGTCGATAAAAGAGAATGGAAATATAATGCATTCTTCCTCCCCACCTTCCACCCTCTCCTCGCACTCCCTACAACCTGTTTAAAGACAGTGGACACACACAGGGGTTGATTAAAATATTCACTTTCATCCCTGGTCCTAATCCTGATCCGTATTTTATTGCAATCTTGACAGATTAATGCAATGCTCTGTGTAATTTAATATGGTGGAGCCGCTACACGGCTCGGCTACCACCGCCATCCCTCCCTGACCTTGGACCATCCCTCATTCAGGAAGAAAAGAAAAACATTGGCAGCAGACAAACATCCTCCTCGAAGTGGAGCGTCCTTCGAACATGTAACCGTCGAATCTAGCCGACGCGTTGGACAATGGCCAAGCGATTTCAATAAAAGCAAAGGCCTTTTGGCTCAGTTTTGAAAATCTATCACAAGTGTCCTATGTTTTGGGCTTCTGCTCTCTACTGCAAGTCAAGGTGGCGAGATATGTCAGGCAGCGAGATGTGTCAGTTTTCGTCACTGCATGTTGCTTTAGCGTGCCACTGTGCTGTCATATGATAGTGGCGGCTTGGTGCGGGGGAGATGTCTGACTGGTAATGGAGGCTCAGTGTCTGCCGGGGGAATGGGTTGTCATTTTTCTCAGATCCTGCTTGCCTCTCTGTGGCTCGTGCCGAACCCGACCCCTCCTGACAAGTTTACGAGCCGACAGATGGCAGTTATATGGGAAGTCCTGAGATGGGCCTGCTTTATAGCATTGTTAACTATCACGCAAACAACCAGCGCTAGGTAGGCAGTCCCTTTCCTTCTGTCTCCCTCTCGTCTCTTCCCTCCTTTTTCCCGTTCTGTCTCCCACTCCGGTTCAATCGCTCGTTCTCTGTCTCTCCGGTTCAATCTCTCATTCTCTGTCTCTCTGGTTCAATCGCTCGTTCTCTGTCTCTCCGGTTCAATCTCTCATTCTCTGTCTCTCTGGTTCAATCGCTCGTTCTCTGTCTCTCCGGTTCAATCTCTCGTTCTCTGTCTCTCCGGTTCAATCTCTCGTTCTCTGTCTCTCTGGTTCAATCTCTCCTTCTCTGTCTCTCCGGTTCGATCTCTCGTTCTCCGTCTCTCTGGTTCAATCTCTCGTTCTCTGTCTCTCTGGTTCAATCTCTCGTTCTCTGTCTCTCTGGTTCAATCTCTCGTTCTCTGTCTCTCTGGTTCAATCTCTCGTTCTCTGTCTCTCTGGTTCAATCTCTCGTTCTCTGTCTCTGGTTCAATCGATCGTTCTCTGTCTCTCCGGTTCAATCTCTCGTTCTCTGTCTCTCTGGTTCAATCTCTCGTTCTCTGTCTCTCTGGTTCAATCTCTCGTTCTCTGTCTCTCTGGTTCAATCTCTCGTTCTCTGTCTCTCTGGTTCAATCTCTCGTTCTCTGTCTCTGGTTCAATCGATCGTTCTCTGTCTCTCTGGTTCAATCTCTCGTTCTCTGTCTCTAACCATCTCTATTTTTTCCCACTGTTCGTCTTTCTCCTCTAGACAAATACATAGGCATGCACACACGGACAGACACACACGGACAGACACACACGGACAGATACACACACACACACACACACACACACACACACACACACACACACACACACACACACACACACACACACACACACACACACACACACACACACACACACACACACACACACACACACACACACACACAGAGAGAAAGACAGAGAGAGACAGACACAGACACACACACAATAGTCACATACAGCCTCCTTCTCTGGAGTGAAGCTCAGGCACTTTGAACACCTACGCTCCCTGTCTTTGCCATTGTTATGAATGCACATCACTCTCCCTTGCAGTGAATTGCACCAAATGACAGCTATTAGTATCAAATCCTGTGTAAGAGTATTTACTGGGGAGGCTTGGAGCCTGAAAAAAAGAGAGGGAGAGAGAAAGAGAGAGAGACATAAAAATTCCGTTGCGGGGCCATTTCCTGAGTTTGGGCTCTCTAATCCAACCATCTTATCATCTAGACTTATCTGGATTTTACGGTAAAGCCGAACCGCAAACCCCCATCCCTCTTTAACAGTCAGACGTGGTACACCGATAGCGACACAGAGACTTGATGCAGTATTTCAGAGAGATAGAGATGAGAAAGAGGGCTCTATTTATCATTACGCCAATGAAATGAGCTATGAAAAGGGAGGGCCGGTGTGGTGCCTGAGGAACTTCTGTTTCGCCAATGAAACGCCATCTGTGCAAAACAATGCGCACTAGGGTCATAAACTAGGAGCCATTAGTGCCGGGGTGAAATAAATCAGAATTAGATAAATATGCGCCTCTCAGTCAAACCGGCTTGGGATGGATGCAGGCAGACACAAACACCAATCATACAGCGAATAAAGGTTTTTTTTCTCTCTCTCTTTTTTTCTGTAATCTGTTTCTTTCCGGACTGTAAATTGCGAAGAGACCTCAGAGCAAACGACTCCGACGCCAACTCAGGGCTTAAAGAGTTGATCCGGTGGTAAGCCATGCAAATAGCAACACATAGACCCAACCCCGGTGTCATGAGATACTGTAATTAAAGACAACACAGTAAATCTATTAGCAAAAGGAGATTAGTCCTTCCAGTCAAATCCATGGGCTCTCTCTGAGTAGTGGGGTTGTCTCAGGTTTACCTTATGGGGGAGGTGGGACAGGGCCATAGTAAAATGATCCTCGTGTAAATACAGTTAGCAGTATCAAATTCTGAATAGAAGATAATTACAATTACTTTTCCTACTACTACTACTACTCCTACTACCACTACTACTACTACTACTACTATTACTACTCCTCCTACTACTACTACTACTACTACTACTACTACTCCTACTACCACTACTACTACTACTACTACTACTACTATTACTACTCCTACTACTACTACTACTACTACTACTACTACTACTACTACTACTACTACTACTACTACTACTACTACTCCTACTACCACTACTACTACTACTACTACTACTACTACTACTACTACTACTACTACTACTACTACTACTACTACTACTACTGATAATGTAGAAACAACGCTACACCCTATGTGTCATTCTTGAATTGCGGTGGCATTTGGGGATTTATGAAAATGTTTACCTTCTTGTTTTTTAATTTTGATTTAAATGTATTTTTAGTACATCTTCCCCTTCTAAATCACTGATATGACAGCTTAATGACTTTAAATACCATTACACTCTGAGAAAAAAAAGGTGATCTAGAAACTAGAAAGATCTAGAAACTAAAATGGTTCTTCGGCTGTCCTCATAGGAGAACCCTTTGAAGAACCCTTTTGGTTCCAGGTAGAACCATTTTGGGTTCCAGAAGAACCTTTTCCACAGAATGATCTACATGGAACCCCAAAAGGGTTCTACCTGAAACCAAAGCAGGGTCTCCTATGAGGACAACCGAAGAACCCTTTCTGAACCCTTTTTCGTAGGCTAACATGGTACCACCAGGAAGAGTAGTAACACCAACGATGGTAACACCAATGAGACATTTTTGGTTATTGTGGATTTTCTTAAATGGAGGCCCCATATTTGTATTTATTAAAGATCCCCATTAGTTCCTGACGAGGCTGCAGCTACTCATCCTGGGGTCTAGCAAAATGAAGGCGCTTATACAATTGAAAAAACATTACAATACATTCATAACAGATTTCACAACACACTAAGTGTGTGCCCTCAAGCCCCAACACGTAGCTACAAAACAAAATCCATCTGTACGATAAACAGCATGTTATCATGTGTGTGTATGCACGTGTCTGTGCCTACGTTTGTGTTGCTTCACTACTCCCGCTGCTCCATAAGCTTGCTTCAGTTTTACTGCTTGCTTCAGTTTTACTGCTTGCTTCAGTTACTTGATGTGTAGTCATTTAATTTCATTTATTTGAGTAGGGACAGATGCAATAATATTGACACATTGCAATGTACAACAGTAAGATGAATTGCATCATAATACTATCTTTGTAACGAGAGGTGTTCAAGGTGGTAACACCAAATGACATAAAAGTGAGGGGCAGACATTATCCTAGTCCAAAAAAAAGGTATTTTAATTAATATTTTAATTGAATATATTAAATATTTTTTTCTTCACTTTCTAGCATTCAAAATAATAGATACATATCTCTAAATCCCCCAAAACATGTCAGTACAACTCTACACATTACTACTGGGACAAAGCCAATTTGCTTACCCTAAGTACATTAAACAATACCTAAACAAAGACTTGCAGTATAAACAGTTCAATATAAACAAAAACATGTATGATGTGTTAACTATTTCTCATTTAAAGTGCAAATGCCACTGCAGTTCAAGAACGACCCCCAAGTCATGGAAAAGTTTACAACTGAAATGCTAACCTACTACTGTACTACATAAATACATACAAGTGTCTCTCCTTAAAGATGCACTATGCAGAAATAGCTCCGCCATGGGTGAAAAAAATGTATTCTTATAGTTCCCCTAATAACAGTTGATGTGACACACCAAGCGGTCATAGTGTGGAGAATCATTGTACCATTCTAAACCGCTGTGAAATATGCTTTACAAAATAAAAAATGTTGTGTTTGAAGCTGGTACACAAAACCAAAAGTAAAATTGGCAAAAATGAAACTTAAAAATGGGAAGCATAAAATAACACACATAGAGAATATCTATCGCTTCTTAGACTTGTTTCAAAGGGAATGAAAGATCTATAATTCCGGCGCCGACAGAGATGGCCGCCTCGCTTCGCGTTCCTAGGAAACTATGCAGTTTTTTGTTTTTTTTACGTGTTATTTCTTACATTAGTACCCCAGGTCATCTTAGGTTTCATTACATACAGTCGAGAAGAACTACTGAATATAAGATCAGCGTCAACTCACCATCAGTACGACCAAGAATATGTTTTTCGCGACGCGGATCCTGTGTTCTGCCTTACAAACAGGACAACGGAATGGATTCCATGCAGCGACCCAAAAAAACGACTCCGAAAAAGAGGGAAACGAGGCGGTCTTCTGGTCAGACTCCGGAGACGGGCACACCGTGCAACTCCCTAGCATTCTTCTTGCCAATTTCCAGTCTCTTGACAACAAGGTTGATGAAATCCGAGCAAGGGTAGCATTCCAGAGGGACATCAGAGACTGTAACGTTCTCTGCTTCACGGAAACATGGCTCACTGGAGAGACGCTATCCGAGGTGGTGCAGCCAACGGGTTTCTCCACGCATCGCGCCGACAGAAACAAACATCTTTCTGGTAAGAAGAGGGGCGGGGGCGTATGCCTTATGACTAACGTGACATGGTGTGATGAAAGAAACATACAGGAACTCAAATCCTTCTGTTCACCTGATTTAGAATTCCTCACAATCAAATGTAGACCGCATTATCTACCATTTCTCTTCGATTATAATCACAGCCGTATATATCCCCCCAAGCAGACACATCGATGGCTCTGAACAAACTTTATTTAACTCTCTGCAAACTGGAAACGATTTATCCGGAGGCTGCATTCATTGTAGCTGGGGATTTTAACAAGGCTAATCTGAAAACAAGACTCCCTAAATTTTATCAGCATATCGATTGTGCAACCAGGGGTGGAAAGACCTTGGATCATTGTTACTCTAACTTCCGCGACGCATATAAGGCCCTGCCCCGCCCCCTTTCGGAAAAGCTGACCACGACTCCATTTTGTTGATCCCTGCCTACAGACAGAAACTAAAACAAGAGGCTCCCACGCTGAGGTCTGTCCAACGCTGGTCTGACCAAGCTGACTCCACACTCCAAGACTGCTTCCATCACGTGGACTGGGAGATGTTTCGTATTGCGTCAGACAACAACATTGACGAATACACTGATTCGGTGTGCGAGTTCATTAGAACGTGCGTTGAAGATGTCGTTCCCATAGCAACGATTAAAACATTCCCAAACCAGAAACCGTGGATTGATGGCAGCATTCGTGTGAAACTGAAAGCGCGAACCACTGCTTTTAATCAGGGCAAGGTGTCTGGTAACATGACTGAATACAAACAGTGCAGCTATTCCCTCCGCAAGGCTATCAAACAAGCTAAGCGTCAGTACAGAGACAAAGTAGAATCTCAATTCAACGGCTCAGACACAAGAGGCATGTGGCAGGGTCTACAGTCAATCACGGACTACAGGAAGAAATCCAGCCCAGTCACGGACCAGGATGTCTTGCTCCCAGGCAGACTAAATAACTTTTTTGCCCGCTTTGCCACTGACACGGCCTGAAATGAAAACATGCGGTCTCTCCTTCACTGCAGCCGAGGTGAGTAAGACATTTAAACGTGTTAACCCTCGCAAGGCTGCAGGCCCAGACGGCATCCCCAGCCGCGCCCTCAGAGCATGCGCAGACCAGCTGGCCGGTGTGTTTACGGACATATTCAATCAATCCCTATACCAGTCTGCTGTTCCCACATGCTTCAAGAGGGCCACCATTGTTCCTGTTCCCAATAAAGCTAAGGTAACTGAGCTAAACGACTACCACCCCGTAGCACTCACATCCGTCATCATGAAGTGCTTTGAGAGACTAGTCAAGGACCATATCACCTCCACCCTACCTGAGACCCTAGACCCAATCCAATTTGCTTACCGCCCAAATAGGTCCACAGACGATGCAATCTCAACCACACTGCACACTGCCCTAACCCACCTGGACAAGAGGAATACCTATGTGAGAATGCTGTTCATCGACTACAGCTCGGCATTCAACACCATAGTACCCTCCAAGCTCGTCATCAAGCTCGAGACCCTGGGTCTCGACCCCGCCCTGTGCAACTGGGTACTGGACTTCCTGACGGGCCGCCCCCAGGTGGTGAGGGTAGGCAACAACATCTCCTCCCCGCTGATCCTCAACACTGGGGCCCCACAAGGGTGCGTTCTGAGCCCTCTCCTGTACTCCCTGTTCACCCACGACTGCGTGGCCACGCACACCTCCAACTCAATCATCAAGTTTGCGGACGACACAACAGTGGTAGGCTTGATTACCAACAACGACGAGACGGCCTACAGGGAGGAGGTGAGGGCCCTCGGAGTGTGGTGTCAGGAAAATAACCTCACACTCAACGTCAACAAAACTAAGGAGATGATTGTGGACTTCAGGAAACAGCAGAGGGAACAACCCCTATCCACATCGATGGAACAGTAGTGGAGAGGGTAGCAAGTTTTAAGTTCCTCGGCATACACATCACAGACAAACTGAATTGGTCCACTCACACAGACAGCATCGTGAAGAAGGCGCAGCAGCGCCTCTTCAACCTCAGGAGGCTGAAGAAATTCGGCTTGTCACCAAAAGCACTCACAAACTTCTACAGATGCACAATCGAGAGCATCCTGGCGGGCTGTATCACCGCCTGGTACGGCAACTGCTCCGCCCTCAACCGTAAGGCTTTCCAGAGGGTAGTGAGGTCTGCACAACGCATCACCGGGGCAAACTACCTGCCCTCCAGGACACCTACACCACCCGATGTTACAGGAAGGCCATAAAGATCATCAAGGACATCAACCACCCGAGCCACTGCCTGTTCACCCCGCTATCATCCAGAAGGCGAGGTCAGTACAGGTGCATCAAAGCTGGGACCGAGAGACTGAAAAACAGCTTCTATCTCAAGGCCATCAGACTGTTAAACAGCCACCACTAACATTGAGTGGCTGCTGCCAACACACTGACAATGACACTGACTCAACTCCAGCCACTTTAATAATGGGAATTGATGGGAAATGATGTAAATATATAAACAATGCTACCTTATATAATGTTACTTACCCTACATTATTCATCTCATATGCATACGTATATACTGTACTCTATATCATCGACTATGCCACTTTAACTATGCCACTTTGTTTACATACTCATCTCATATGTATATACTGTACTCGATATCAGCTACTGTATCTTGCCTATGCTGCTCTGTACCATCACTCATTCATATATCCTTATGTACATATTCTTTATCCCCTTACACTGTGTATAAGACAGTAGTTTTGGAATTGTTAGTTAGATTACTTGTTGGTTATTACTGCATTGTCGGAACTAGAAGCACAAGCATTTCGCTACACTCGCATTAACATCTGCATGTGACAAATCAAATTTGATTTGATTTGATTTAATTCACATTTCTATGTGGATTTGGTCAGGCCGCCCAAAAAGTTACATTTTGTAGCTTTAAACTTGCCACGGAAAATTCCATGTCCGATTGAAGCACTGACCTACTTCCGCCTGAGGGTTGCCCTTCCTCCTTTGGCTTACCTCCACCTGGTTATCAATTAAAGAAGCCTAATCTCCAGATCTACTGGAACGGGTCTGCTGAGGACACATTAACTCAATGGATCACAAAGATTTCATTCCCCCTGTTTCTCCATATCTGGCGTTGCTGAGTCGCCTACCACATGGGACTAGACTAATCCTAAAACGTAAAGGGGCTCTGTATCCGTTACCATTGTCGGCTAATGGCTTTTCCCCTAATATCTAATCCCAAATCCCAAAGGGCAGTGAAGTCAGAGTTTGGCTTTATTAACTATGGCTGAAGCAGGAACACAGGGAGACGAGGAGAATGGGACTGGATTTAACCCTGAGGTCAGAAGCAGTAAAAAAAAAAAAGAAATATTAACCGTGTTTGATTGCTCCAAAGCGCTTC